>NW_006400183.1:979847-984370 GCF_000299155.1 Elephantulus edwardii | reverse complement strand
CATAATATATAAGAATATAATCTATAAATTGAGACAAGTTTAGTTCTTCATTGCCAATTTGGATGATTTTTGTATTTCCTTTGTTTGCCCTTTTTTGCTCTGGCTGTGGGGAGATGTCTCTATAAACTAGAAACAATTTGACATAAATAAGTGTGTATGCATATGAAAGACAACAAATTCATTTTTAAGTCTTACCTGACTTATGGCAACCTGGATAGTTTCAGAGTAAAATTGTGTTTCATAGGCTTTTCAATGGCTTAAATCTTTTAAAATTAGATCCCCAAGTCTTTCTTCCCTGGTGATACTGGGTAAAATCAAGCTGTCAATTTTTTTTTTAGTTAGCTGATCATGAACTGTTTGTATCAGTATCTTATTGTGGTTTTCCCGTTGCATTTACCTAATAACTAATGATGTTGAGCATTTTTCATGTGTTTTTTTGTCATCTATCTTCTTTGGTGAAGTGAGAGAAGGAATATTTTTAAATCTTATTACAAAATTTTATTAACTACTTACACATTCTGAAGGTAGATTCTAACAAATATGTGTTTTTCAAATATTTTCTGCAGGTCTGCCAATCTAGCTAGTTATCTAGTAACATTGGGGTTTTTTTTTGTTTTTATTTTTGTTTTTTTAAGTGAGAGATGTCAGCTTTAATGAATTTCTATTTCTTTTGTGGTTCTCCTTTATTCTGAGAAATATTTTCCAAACTCAAAGTAGTGAAGATTTGTTCCTATAATTTATTTTGGAGGTTTTACAAATTTAGTTTGTACATTTGGATCGGCAATTCCTTTTGAGTTACCTTTCATATGCTGATTTTCTTAGAATCTAGACCTCTGGGTTCTTGAAATTGGGGTGGCCCACCCAGGCTGCTAACCTAAGGTATGCATTTTGACCCTTGTAGCAACTGGTTCCTTGGAGATACCTTAGATCAAACCATAGCTTAGTAAGTAAGAAGCTTAATGGAGAATGTATGTCTCAGATGTTGTGTTCTTTGGAAAATCGTTTATGTGTAGCCAAATTCCGTTAGTATGTGACTACAAGCCATTTTAGTACATATGGCATGTCCTTGATGACTGATGGCCTAGTCCATAGGCAACTGCACTTCTAATCCAAAGGCTCCTTCGCTCTGGGATTCAAACGCACCAGAAGCTCCAAGAGACAGAAAGACAGACCATCTTCTGTGCAATTTACAGATTAAAAAACACAATGGAGTGTCAGTTAAGAATTGTTTTTGAGTCAATGGTAACGACTTTGAGGGGTTTTGGCTGTTGTTGGTTTTTTTTTTTAGGCCTGTGTTTTGAAATTATCTTCTGAGAAAATAACAATTTTCTCTTGTCTTAGCTGTTGATGTGTATTTTGAATAAAAACTATATTGCCAAATCTTCCTTGTATACATATGGATATTATCATATAATTCACAGCACTGTACTTCTTGATAGATCTTGCAATGGTCTTGTTAACTATGCATGCAACACTATTCCTCTTCAATTTTTCATCCCTGTATTATAGTATACCATATGACTGTCTGACTCAAAGGCTAATTCTAGTCCATCTCAACCCACCAATGCCTACAATGTTTATTTTTATGCATCCTATTTCATATTTTACAGCTTTCAATTTTCCTATAGTCATACTTTGTACATTCCATGTTTCAATTATCAGTGGATGCTTGTAGATGGTCCTCCCCACACCCTGACTCTACGAAATTTTCCATCTAGGCTCTACCTCTAATACTAACAACTTTGTTGTTCACAGGGTTTTCAAAGACCTGTTATTTCAAAGTGGATGGACAATCCTGCTTCCTAGTCTGTCTTAATCTGGGTGACTCTGTTGTCATTTGAAATACCAGTGGCACAGCTTCTAGAATTAACAGCAACTATAAAATCATATTTGTTGTTGTTATGTGCCATCAAGTCACCTGCAACTCATAGCAACCCTATGTACAACAGCCCTAAGCCCTCCTCTATCTTGTGCCAATCTCACTGTCTCTGACACAGCTACCCCATTACTTCAGTCACTGGATCAATTCATCTCATTGAGGGTCTTCCTCTCTTGTGCTGGCCCTCCACCCTCCCAAGAATGACATCCCTCTCCAAGAACTGGTCCCTCCTTGCAACATGTCCAAAATATGTCAGATGAAGCTTCAGAATTCTTGCCTCCAAGGAACAGCCTGGCTTCATTTTCTCCAGGATGAACTTGTTTGTTCTCCTAGCAATCCATGGTATATTCAATACTCTTTTCCAACACCACAGCTCAAAGGCATCAACTCTCCTTCTATCATTCCTAGTCATTATCCAGCTTTCTGATGCATGGCGAGTAATTGCAAAGAGCATGGCCTGTATCAGGTGCACCTTAGTCTCCAGATTGACATTGTTACTCGTCAGTACTTTGGAGAGGTCTCTGACAGCTGACTTTCCTAATGCAATTCATCTTTTAATTTCTTGGTTGCTGATACCAAGAGTATTGATTCTAGAGCCAAGCAAACTGAAGCTGTCAACAATCTCAGTCTCTTCACCATCTATCATGATGCTGCCAATTGGCCTAGTGGTGAGAATCTTTGTTTTTTTAATGTTGAATTTCAATCCATATTGAAGGCTGCAGTCCTTGACCTTCTGCAGCAAGACCTTCAGGTCCTCCTCAGTTTCAGCAAGCAGCGTTTTATCATCTGCATAACACAGATTGTTGATGAGTCTACCTCCAATCCTGATGCCACACTTCTCCTCATGGAGCCGAGCCTCTTAGGTAATCTTTTTCACATATAGATTGAAAACATATGGAGATAGGGCATATCCTTGATGCACATCCTTCCCAATTTTGAACCGTGCAGTATTTCCTTGCTCTAGTCTGACTGCCTCCTGGTCCAAGTCTAGGTTTTGCATAAGCACAATCAAGTATTCTGGGATTCCCATTCTTCTCAGAGTCAACCACAGTTTGTTGTGATCCACGCAGTTAAATGCCTTTGCATAGTCAGTGAAACACAGATAGACATTCCTCTGGTAGTCTCTGTTTTCAGTGAACATCCTCCTGGCATTAGCTATAATATCCCTAGTGCCATGGTATATTGTGCTTATGTGAAACCTATACTAGGAACAGGAGACAGTCATCAGAATAAAGCAAGGAAACTCTGCAAGGTTCAAAATCAGGAAAAGTGTACACCAAGGATGCATCTGATCTCCATATCCTTTTTCTCCCCATATTTTTTCAGCATATGTATATGCTGAACAGATTATCAGGGAGGCTGAGCTCTATAAGGAGGAATATGGCATCAGAATTGGAGGAAGACTTATCAACAATCTGCATTATGTAGATGACACAATCTTGCTTGCTGAAACCTGAGCCATTTGCTGCAAAAGTTCAAGGATTGTAGCCTTCAATATGGATTGAAGCTAAACATCCAGTAAACAAAGATTCTCATCACTGGACCAATAGTCAGCATCATGATAGATGGTGGAGAGATTGATATTGTTGATAACATCAGCTTGCTTGGCCCCACTTGGTACCAGAAGCCAGGAAATCAAAAGACAAATTGCATTTGGAAAATCTGCTGTCAGGGACCTCTCCATAGCACTGAACCGCAATGATGTTAGTCTGGATCCTAAGGTGTGCCTGATACAGTCCATGGTCTTTGCAATTACTTGTCATGCATCAGAGATCTGGACAATGACTAAGGATGATAGAAATAGAATTGATTCCTCTGAGTTGTGGTTCTGGAGATGAATGTTGAATGCACACGGACTGCTAGGAGAACAAAAAGATTTATCCTGGAGAGGGTGAAACCAGGCTGTTCCTTGGAGGCAAGGATTTTGAAGCTTTGTCTGACATAGTTTGGGCATGTGGCCAGAAGGGACCAGTCCTTAGAGAAGGACATCATGGTTGGAAGGGTGAGGGGACAGTGCAGGAGAGGAAGAGCATGGATGAGATGGATTGACTCAGGAGTAATGGGGGTAAGTGTGTCAGAGATAATGAGATTGGCTCAGGATAGAGCAGGGTTCAGAACTTTTGGACATAACAAGAGCTACAACATCAACTAATATATTAGTAAATATATATGTTGTTGTTAAGTCCTGTCAAGTCGTAGGCAACTCATAGAGACCCTATGAACGAAAATCCTCGACACTTGCATGTGTGACTTTCATCCTTTCTCCAGGTTCATACGGTTTCTGGAGGCAAGCTATTCACGGAAGTGGATGTCACTCCTGCTTCCAAGCTTGTTTCAACTTGGGAGCGCCCCCAAACACTGTCCACCATGGGTAACCGTTATCACATCTGACACATCAATGTCACAGTGTTCAGCTTCACAGAGACCACAAGTTACCTCTGTACAGCAAGTGGACACCCCAGGGCTATACGATCTAGAAGGCTGTTTGAACAAAAACAATGAGAAACAGGCCATAGGGCCGTGGATTAGAGTCACCCACCTTTGGCTTGGTAGCATCACTTTCAGTTCACTGGGCCAACTGGTCTCTCTCTGTGTTAAGTGCCGTCGAGTCATAGGCAACTCATAGCGAACCTATGAATGAAAT
>NW_006400183.1:973894-979592 GCF_000299155.1 Elephantulus edwardii | reverse complement strand
TATATATATATGATATGTAACAGATATAGTGATGTATACTGTTGGATTCTATTGGATAGGATTCTGATAAGGATTTTTTAATCTATGTTCATGAAAGATATTGTTCTACAATTTTTCTTTTTGGTGATGTCTTGCCTGGTTTTGGTATTAGAATTATACTTGCTTCACAGAATGAATCTGGGCATGTTCCTTCTTTTTCTGTTCTTTGAAATAATTTTAGAAGAATTGGAAATAATTAATCTCTGAATGTTTGGTAAAATTCACCCATGAAGCCATCTGATCCAGGACTATTTTTTGGGAGGGAGTCTTTTTATGACCTGCTCAATTTTTTCTTTTTTGATGGCTCTGTTCAAGTGTTCTACATATATCTGTGTCTATTTGGGTAGGATATGGGTTTTTAGGAATTTTTCCATTTCCTCTATGTTTTCCAATATGTTGGAGTATAATTTTTTTCATAATATTCCAATATTAGATATTTCATTTCAGTTGGTTCTGTTGTAATGTCACTTCTTTCATTTCTTACCAAGTTATTTGTGTATTTTCTTTAATTTCTTTTGTCAACTTTGCTAATGATTTGTCTATTTTATTGACTTTCAAAGAAACAACTCCTGGTCTTATTGCTGGTTTCAATTATTTTTTTCTGCTTTCTATCCCATTGATTTCAGCCCTTTATCCTTATAATTTCCTTTCTTCTAGAAGTTGTGGGATTACCTTGCTGTTCTTTTCTATTTGATGGAGAGTTTGAGTTAAATCATTAATTTTGCTCCTTTCTTCTTTTTTTATGGGTTTTCCTATTGCTATGAACTGTTCCCTGGGAATTGCTTAGCTGTATTCCAGAGGGTTTTCACTTTTATTTTGTTTTTCACTAATGTTTTAAAGCACTCTTTTTCCTTTTTTGTTTTATATTGGTTTGCATACAAAATTTGTATACATTATGTTTCACATTTTTCTTTATTCACATGGTTTTTCAATCATTCTCGTACATTGTGTTTTAAAAAATTATTCCCCATTGAATTATGCTCATCATTACCTTGTCTTTTCAGATCCCTGCCAGATCTTGCCCATTTCCTTTACTCCCACCCTCCACCCATCAAATTGTGTGACCCTGTGATTTTCCCCCCTGCCCACTCTCACCCCTCTGCTCCCACTTTTCTCTTCTTGGAACCCCATACATGTTTTATTAGTTATCCTTCTATTTTTACAATAGTAGTTTTAAGCTATATTTGTCCTTATGAGGCTGAGTTAGTTCACTCATCATGATGCTCTTCAGTTTTTCCTGAGTTAAGTAGTATTTTTTGAAATCATTGCTCTTAGTGCTGTGTAGTATTCAATCATGTGACTGTACCACAATTTCTCAATCTATTCAATTATGGTTGGACATTTGAGCTGTTTCCATGTTCTTGTGAAAGTGAATAAGACTGCTAAACATTGGTGTACAAATCTCCACTTGCATCTCAGTCCTGATTTCCTTGGAGTATATTCCTAGGAGTGGAATAGCTGGGTCATATGGAATCCGCTTTTTAAGGAAATGCCAATCTGCCTTCCAGAGTGGTTGTACCACTTACAATCTCACCTGCAGTGTACGAATGTTCCAATGTTCATATCCTCTCCAACATTTATTACCTATTGTCCTGTTAAAGTTTGTTATTGCTACTGGGGTGAAGTAATATCTCATTGTGGTTTTGATTTGCATCTCTTTTATTGCCACTGATTTTGATAGTTTAATGTGTTTTTTTGCCATTTGAATTTTTTCCACGGGTGGTTTTTTAGCCTTTATCCTCTTGTTAATTTCTAATTTTATGGCATTTTGGTCTGAGAAGATACTTTGTATTATTTCAATGTTTTAAAATTTGGTAAGGCTTACTTTGTGTTCTAATACATGATCAATTCTGGACAATGTACCATGTGCACTTGACAAGAAAATAAATTTGAGTTTTAGTTGGGTGAATTATACTGAGTACATCTACAAGATCAAGTTTGTTAATTACACAGTTTAGTTCTTCTGCATCTTTTGTTGAGTTTTTTTTTAATCTGTCCTTTGTTGGGAGTGGTGTGTTAAAATCTCCCACTACTTTTGTGGTGCTATTTCTTTCTCCATGTCTTTTAACCATTGTTTTCTGTATTTTGTACATCTGTCATTTGGTGTATAAAATATTGATCAAGGTTATGTATTCCTGGTCTATTGTGCTTTTAATCATTATAAAGTTGCCTTCCTTATTTTTTATGATTGTTTCTATTCTGAAGTCCATTTTATCAGAGATTGGTATTCCTACTCCTGCTCTTTTGTATACGTCATTTGCTTGATACTTAGTTTTCTAGTCTGTGATTTTTTAGCCTATCTTTTCCTTCATATCTTAGATGTGTCTCTTTGTAAGCAACATATTGATGGGCTATGTTTTGTTGTTTGTTTTCTTAAAAAAAAAATCCAGCCTGCTCCTCTTTTCTCATATCTGGAATGTCTAAGTCATTCATTTAGTTTTATTGGCTCCACAATGGACACTCTTGGCACCAGCAACCAGGAAATGAAAAGACGTAATGTGATGGGAAAATCTGCTGTTAGAGACTCCAAAGGAAGAGCAACAATATCAGTCTAGAGACTAAGGTGCACCTGATACAGGTCTTAATCTTTGCAATCAGTTGCTATGCATCAGAGAGCTGGACAGTGACTAGGATGATAGGAGGAAAATTGATGACTTTGAGCTGTGGTGTCAGAGAAGATTACTGAATATACCATGGACTGCTAGGAGAATTAATAGGTTCATCCTGGAGAGGGTTAAACCAGGCTGTTCCCTGGAGACAAAGTTCTGAAGCCTTGTCTGACATACTCTGGACATGTTGCAAGGAGGGACCAGTCTTTGGAGAGGGAACGTCATGCTTGGGTGGGCGGAGGGACAGTGCAAGAGAGGCAGATCCGCGATGAGATGGATTGATTCAGTGACTGGGGTAATGTGAGTAGTTGTGTCAGAGACAGTGAGATTAGCACAGAATAGATCAGGGTTTAGGGCTGTTATAGTACTTAGGTTCGCTATGGGTGACAGGCCACTCGACAATACACAACAACAAGAACAACAAGCCATTCACATTAAGTATGATTTTGACAGGTGAGATTTCATCACGGCCATTTTGTTATGTTTCTTTTGCTGTTGTTGCTGGTTTTATTGGTCCATTCACTTTCCTTTGCTCTCTCTATGTGATGTACTTCCCTTAGTATTTCTTGTAGAGTTTGCCTTGTTTTTCTAAGTTTTTTTAGTTGCTACTTTCCTAAAAATGACCTAATTTCTCCATCATATTTGATAGATAGCTTTGCCGGGTACAGGATCCTTGACTGGCAATTGATTTCTCTCAAACTTCTATATACACCATCCCTTTGTCTTCTTGCTCATATGATTTCTACTGAAAAATCTGAGCAATCTTAATCAAATAGGTTCTTTTTTTTTTTTTGCATGTGGCTCTTTGTTTTTCTTTTGCTGCCTTTAGTACTCTATCCTTCTCTTTGATTTTGGAGAATTTGACTATAACATATCTTGATGTTTTTCTTTTGGGTTCTATTTTGTTTGTACTTCACTGACCTTCTTGAATGTAGATTTCCTCCTTTTTCATGATGTCTAGAACGTTTTCTTCTAGTACTTCTTCCACAATTTTCCCCGTGCTTTTTCTTTTCTCTTCGTGTTCCGTAATTCCTATAACACATATGTTGTTGCATTTGACAGTACCCAACATGATTTTAAGATTTTCTTAATTTTTCTTCCATCTACTCTTTGTTATTTTCTTCTAGTAAATTTCCATTGACATTTTTGTCTTCTAACTCTCTGACTCTCTGTTTGACTTCTTCTGTTCAGGTTTTTTCCTTTCAGCATGTTGGAGAATTCTGGCATCTCAGTCTTGATATTCTGGATTATGTTTTCATGATTTTCTGTTATTTTTAGTTCTGTGTTGGTTGTACCCTTTCTGTCTCTTGCTCATTTTTAAAAATTTTGTCTCTTATTAAGATTTTAATTCTTTTTCCCACCATTTGTAACTTCTGCAGCTGTTCATATACCTCCACATGGATATATTTTCCTTCTTCTATGTCTCTGGGATATTCACTGGGCCTGCAGTCTGATCTGCCTTTTTAGGAGAAGGTTTGTTTTATTTTTTCATAGTGTTTGAAGCTTCCTGATTTTTTTTGACAGTATGTAAAGTTCTTCTTGGTATGTATAAGGCATTTCTGTTGTGGCTGTGTAGATTGTTGACACCTCTTATCATTATATGCTTTTAATAAGTTTCAGACTTAAATGTTGCCTCCAAATTGAGTTTCTCAGTGGAGTCTTCTCTGCTGGTCATCTATGGGTTCATCTGTTCTCTGTTTTCTGTGGCTAGCTTCTCATCAAGTTGTACTTTGAAGGGCAAGGACCTGGGTTTTTTCCCTTTGATTATGTGCGGTGGGCCTGCAAAGTCCCAGGAGGGATGCCTGGAATATATTACTCAGGGAAAAGACTCAAGAAGGTGACAAAGTCCCAACAATGTAGTCTCCAATCCTCAGTAGTTGCTAATGGCCAAGTACCTCTCCCTTCTCCTAGGGCTGGTTGTTGTGGCAGCTATTTCTGTCCTAGAGGGCAAAGACTCAAACATCACGAATTACTCTGCAATACAGACTTCAATTCTGGGGCCAAATAATGTCCCTAGCCAAGCTTGAGCTGGTACCTCTAGGAAAACTAGAACTTCTAGGAAAACTAAAAATCACTACAAATGAAATAGAATGTGTAAAGATCAGTACCCTAGGTACTACTGAGTAAAAAGGGACAGGTATATGCCATTTTGAATCAGACAATCACACAATCCACTATGTTAGGAAAGAAAAATTTAAAAGGAATGGGATTACATTCATAGTCAAAAATAACATTTCAAGATCTATTCTGAAGAATAATCTTGTTATATAGGATAATATTCATGTATCTATAAAGCACCATTTAAACTTACTTTTATTCAGATTTATGTGCCATCCTTGAATGATAGATTTGGAGAAAATGAAGATTTTTTTTACCCACTTTTCCAGTATGAAATTGACCAAACATTGAAACAAGATGCAAGCTGGGTGATTGGAAATAAAGTTGGAAGCAAAGAAGGCTCAAGAGAAAACTGGCCTTGGTGACAGAAATGGTACCAGAGATCACAGGATAAATTTCAGAAAGACCAATGAATTAGTCATTAAAATACCTTTTTCAACAATATAAATGGTGACTACATATGTGAATTCCTTGGAATAGGTTGTGCTCTCTATCTAGTCTATACCAAGAATTTGGAAGAGAACTACTTGACTTTTTTATGAAACTCAAGAAAATGATCCCACAGAATTAGGCATTACCCAAAAAACATAATTAATATCTCACACAAGTAAAATTTTGCAGAAATGAATTAAAGCATGTTTGTAACAGTATATTAACAGGGAACCACCAGAAACACAAACCGGATTCAGAAAATATGTGGGATAAAGGATATAATTTCTGATAACATATAAATGTTAGCTGTAAACACAGATTGGCAGGAAGATGTTTACCTGTGTCTTATACATTATGTAAAGATATCCCACTAATTATGGAATTCTTATAAAAAAGTCAAGTAGTTCTCTTCCAAATCCTTGTTGTTGTTATGTGCCATCGAGTCATTTCCGACTCATAGCGACCCTATGCACAACAGCCCTAAACCCTGCTCTATCCTG
>NW_006400183.1:970306-972224 GCF_000299155.1 Elephantulus edwardii | reverse complement strand
AAATATCTCAGTCGCAAAAGGGCAAATATTGCATGGTGCCACTGTTGTAAAATGGGACTGATATCAGGTTTGGGGTAAGACTCAGAAAAACTGGATAAATTGTGTATACTGCACTGAAACAGATGAGGGAGTGAATAATTTAAAAGTGATGTATGATAGGGTATTATGGTTTTCACAACAGTCCACAATTAAGGTTGCATAGTGGAATGTACTTCTGGTGGCAGGAGGGGTGTGTGGGAATTGTGTCCCAGGGAGGGAGTGTTTCTTTTACTTTTGAGAGAGAGAAGCGAACTGGGAGTTGGGGGGAGGGCTGGGCAGGGAAAGAAGTGCAGCAATGAATGAATGGAAATCCAAAATCTCTGCAAATGCTCATTAAAATTATTAAAAAAATAAACCTTAAGAAAAAAAAAGAATGCAGTGGGCAGAAAATAAAGGAGTATAGTCACTGTACCAAAAAGAATTGGCTGACCCAAAAAAATTTCATGAAACAATATATGACCAAGAGACAGTGGTGGTGAAGAAGGAAGTTCAAGCTGCTCTGAAGGAACTGGCAAAAAACAAGGCCTCAGGAATTGATCGCATGTTAATCAACATATTTCAAAAAACAGATGCTTCCCTGGATGTGTTCACCAGGTTGTGCCAAGAAGTCTGGAGGAAAATGACCTGGCCAACTAACTGGAAGCGATCCATAATTATTTTTATCCCCAAAAAAGGTGATCTGACAAAGTGTAGGAATTATCAAACAATATCACTAATATCACACACAAGCAAAATCCTGCTGAAAAATAGAAAAAAAAATGGCTAGAACAGTATATTAACAGAGAACTACTAGAAATACAAGCTGGATTTAGAAGAGGCCATCTCACTAGAGACATTACCACCAATGTCAGATGAATCTTTCATGAAAGCAAAGAGTACCAGAGGAATGTCTATTTGTGCTTCACTGACTATGTAAAGACATTTGACTGTACAGATCACAACAAACTGTGACTAACCTTGGGAATAGGAATCCCATTGATTGTGCTCATGCAAAGTCTATATTTAAACTGAGAGGCAGTCATCAGAACAGAGCAAGGTTCAAAATTAGGAAAGGAGTACATCATGGATGTGTCCTGTCTCCATACCTTTTCAATATATGTAACAGATCATTTGAGAGGCTGGACTTTATGAGGAATAGTGTGGCATCAGGATTAGAGGAAGACTCATCAACAACCTGCACTACGCAGAAGATATAACCTTGCTTGCTGAAAATGAGGAGGACCTGAAGCATCTGTTGCAGAAGGCCAAGACTGTAGTCTTCAATATGGATTGAAGCTAAACATCAAGAAGACAAAGGTTCTCACCACTGGACCAATTGGTAGCTTCCTGATGAAGGGAGAAGAGATTGAGGTTTTAACATTTTTGGCTTGCTCTTGGCACCAGCAGTCAGGAAATCAAGAGACAAATCATATGGGGAAAATCTGCTGTCAGGGGCCTATCCAGAGTGCTGAGCAGAAAAGGCATCAGTCTAGCAAGGAAGGTGCCATGGTTTTTACAATTATATGCTATGTATTAAAGAGCTGGACAATGAATAAGGATGACAGAAGACTTGATCTCTTCGAGTTGTAGTGCTAGAGAAGAGTACTGAACATACCATGAACATTCAGGAGAACAAAGAGTTCTGTCTTGGAGAGGGTGAAACCAAGTTTCTCCTTGGAAGCAAAGAATTTGAAGCTCCATTTCACATACTTTAGGCACATGGCCAGGAGGGACAAATCCTTGGAGAAGGATATCATACATGGAAAGGTGTGGGGACAGTGCAGGTGAGGAAGATCCTGGATGGGATGATTGACCTGATAACTGGGGCAATAGGATTAGGTATGTCAAACTGTGTAAGACAGGCTCAGGATAGGGAAGGGTTCAGAAATATTGTACATAG
>NW_006400183.1:946460-969520 GCF_000299155.1 Elephantulus edwardii | reverse complement strand
AGGCAGGCAGGCTGTAATATAGATGCTTTTGAATCATGGCATAAAAAAGGATGATAAAATCTGCTTCTGAAAAAGTATTTTCAGAATGCTTCTTAGAAGCATGAAAGGTGAGACTATCTCATATACTTTGGATGTTATCAGGCAGAACTAGTTGCTGGTGGACATCATGCTTGTTAAAGTGGAGGATCAGCAAAAAAGAGGAGACCTGTAACTAGGTAGATTGAAACAGTGAATACGTAACATTAGTTTCAAACATAGTAATGATTGTGAGGATGATCGACCACGAGTGTTTCATTCACTGAACAATAAGAGTACAAGCTGATTTGACACCATGTAACAACACTTGTCATTTGAATTTGCTATTTTCTAGATTGTTTAGCATATAATTTGTCAATTTCCACAGGAATAATTTGTAGGTTTCAGGGTTCCCCTCCATGCCATTCTTTAGAAAGCAGCTTCTCCTATATTTTAGATAAGTTGTCTTTCAACTTATGCAAGCATATACATATATCTTTTCCAAATCTGTTTGTCTGGAAAAGAAATTCAAATGAATCTCAATACTATAGTTCATAATATTGTAACTGTGGAGTTGGGACCAATTCATAACTGGCCCTCCCCTCCACTGGTTTTCCAAGGCTATAAGTAGTGTGGGAGGAGACTGCCCATCTTTCTACTGCAAAGCTGTTGGTTTGATTTGAAGAGAGGGGTGGTCTTTTGGTGAACAATGCAACTCCCTACAGACTGTCATCAGAATGTATAGTATCAGAAAATAAGTTCTGGCTGAATTAAATTTTAAATCTTATAAGAAAATTTGAGTTGAGTAAAACTTCAGTAACTAAGCATAGAAATTAAAAATTTTTGAGAGAAAAGATAGCTATGTTGACTATATGATAATGTTACAAAACAGCTTTGAGTTAATTGTTAAGTGCTATTCAGTTGAATATAACTTATAGTGACTCTATGAACAGCAGATCTGAACCCTTTCCTATCCTGGGCTATACTTATCATCCCTGACACATTTGAACCTATTGCTACAGACACCAACTGTATCAATCCATGTTGTTGAGAGTCTTCCTTTTCATAGCCGACTCTCCACCTTCCCATTCATGACATCCCTTTCCAAGGAACAGTATCTCTTAATAGTATGTTCAAAATATGTGAAACAAAGTTTCACCATCCTTACTTCCAAGCAGAACTCTGTGCTCTTACTTTTAGTTAGGTGGTTGTTGTTGTTATGTGCCATTGAGGTGTTTGCGACTCATAGCGACCCTATGTACAATAGCCCTAAACATCGTTCTATCCTGTGCCAACCTCGCTGTCTCAAACACATTCATTCCCACCACTCCACTCACAGAATCGATCCATCTTGTTAGGTATCAAAAAAAAAAAAAAAGTTGTCATTTTGTTCTTCTGACTGGTGTCTCAAACTAATAAGCAAATTTTCAATTGTTGTATACCATCAAATCAAATCAAACTGGCACAGGAGGAGCTTGCCCCTCCTCCAGCCGAGTATCTAATGGATTCAAACCGGACACCTTAGGGATTGCAGTGCAGCTTCTTGCCACTAGGCCACCAGAGCTCTCATCTATATTTTAAGTAGTAGTCTAGTCTCTGATAAAGAAAGAAAATGACTTCAGGTAAGTTTTAGATGATTTATGTGTGAACTTTTGAGAATTCTTTCTGTTAACAGGAATTAAATGACTTCTGAAAACTCACTGAATACAAAAGAAAAATTTCAATTCAGTATCACAAAATGTCAAATTTTCTTTGATAGAGAATTTTTGTCTTACTGTAGTTTCTTTTGTTTTAGAAAGAGTTGGGAAAAAAAGAAAAAAAAAGAGCTGAGGGCTTAATCCCTAGAGAAAGTGTTTTCCACAAGCCAATGATAAGGGAGGACTAACATGTCTTGGAAAACTCCTCTTTCTTCCCATTGGGTATGTGACTAATTACCATCAACTAGGAGGGAGGGTTTCACCATTTAGTGTTTGAGACTTCTAACAGAAACCAAAACAAACACAAATACTGATAGGGACAGTAGGCCTTAGTTCTTATTTTGTGAAACTGACTGGGGGAAAAACCTGACAGTTGCACTTGATCGCCTCATGCACAGCAATGTGACAAGAGACTGTATGTTCTGCTCATCTGCACCACTTCACTCTTATCCTCCAGTTACCTCCAAATGGAGACCTCATGACTGGTTATATACTGAGTGGAACTAAGAGAAGTGTAATCAATCTTATTGGATCAGTTAATACAATTAAATGACATGTAAAGATGCCATTACATCCATGTACTTCAAATTAGTCCAATCTGAATTCAAAGATGGCTTTTTGGACAAAGGAGACATTGACTCATCTATAGAGCTTAAAATGGAGGTAAGTAGAATATATAATTACACAGAAAAGTGCTACATAATAATATAATAAAATTTGAGTATTCTTTGTACTTGCCTAGTGAACTGCTTTTAATTTAAATTGCAGGAAAAGAGGAAATTATTTGCTGGGAATATCTCTCTCACTCAAATTTCCATTTCTATATACAATATTTAAAATACACAATATTGTTTAGAATATATTTTTTATTAAATTTTTATTGTATACTGGTTTGCTTACAAAGTTTGTATGTATTGTTTTTCATACTGGAGGTTTCCTTGATGTATTTTTAATCTCTACAAGAAATTTGAACTTTAAAGTAGGCAAATTTTACATTTGAATCTCCAGTGCACTGCTTACTAGCTCTGACCTTCCTGATTATTTAATTCAGGTTTCTGCCTGAATTGATGAAATGTGTCTTTTACAAACGGTAAATGTTTTTTGACAAATTTCTTTGTACTATTTATCTAAATTGGAATGTATTCGCTGAATGGAAAAATGTACTGCTGTATTCCTATCCTTATAGTTCATGCAGATGAAGGTTCTGTATGGTATTTGGAAATTTTCCATATAGTCCCAAAGAAATGAAATAATTTGAGAAAACATAAAGTTGACAGTTGTTGTTATGGGGCTGGGAGTGGGGGAGAGAACCACATAATGTATATCTCAAATAGACAAGTATATAGAGATCAAAGTTTACTAGTGGTTACTAGGGACAGATGGGAGAGAAGTCTAAAGGACACAATGCTTAAGAGACATTAAGTTTCTGTGGAGGGTCACAGAAAATTCAAGAAGGGTACATAGTGATGTTTCAACAATGTGATGACAGCATAGTTAAAGCTATTGAACTGCAAATGTGAATGATGCAGAAATGGCAAAGGTTTTATTGTTTATACAACAATAAAAAGAAAAGGAAAAAATGCCGTCCGTAATGTTAGAGAAGATAAAACTGAAATCCACAGCTATTCACTTACTTGCTCAATTACTCTTTAGCTTATTAGCAGATTTTGAACTAAAACTTTGTTCCCTTCTTAACTGGATGCTCTTTCCGTGTTGCTCTTGTGTGCTGTGGAGTCGGAACTGACACATAGCTGACCCTGCAGCAGGTCTTCAGAGGGAGTAAATCACAGGGAAGGAAATTGCCCATCTATCTCCCTTGGAGTAGTTGGTGGATTCAAACCACATGCCTCTGGGATTGCAGTACTTTCTTACCACTAGGACACCAGAGTTCCCTTTCTATTGTTGTTGTTATGTGTCATCGAGTTGCCTGCAATTCATAGTGACCCTGCATACAACAGCCATAAACTCTGCTCCATCCTTTGCCAATTTCACTGTCTCTGAAACACTTACCCCAGTGACTGAATCAATCCATCTCATCAAGGGTCTTTCTCTCTTGCACTGCCCCTCTACCCTTCCAAGCATAATGTCCCTCTCCAAGTACTGGTCCCTTCTTGCAGCATGTCCAAAGTATGTCAGAAGACACTTCAGAATCCTTGCCTTCAAGGAGAAGCCTGGTTTCACCCTCTCTAGGATGATCCTGTTTGTTCTCCAATGTATATCCAATATTCTTCTCTAGCACCACAGCTCAGAGGCATCAATTATCCTTCTATTATCCCTAGTCATTGTCCAGTTCTCTGATGTAGCACAAGTAATTGTAAATATGATGGCCTGAATTAGGCACACCTTAGTCTCTAGACTGACATCATTGCTCTTTGGAGATGTCTCTGACAGCAGACTTTCCCAATGCAATTCATCTTTCAATTTCCTGGCACTGGTACCAAGAGTGTTGATTGTGGAGCCAAGCAAACTAAAGCTGTTAACAGTCTCAATCTCTTCACTATCTGTCGTGATGCTGCCAATTTGCCCAGCGGTCACATTTCTCGTCATAGAGCCCAGCCTCCCAGATAATCTGTTCTGCATATAGATTGAAAAGGTATGAAGATAGGACATACCCCTGGTTTACACACTTCCCAATTTTGAGCCATGCAGTGTTTCCTTGCTCTGTTCTGATGACTGCCTCCAGGTACAAGTATAGGTTTCAAACTCCAAGTATAGGTTTTAAGTACGTGTGATCAAATGTTCTTGGATTCCCATTCTTCTCAGAGTAAGCCACAGTTTGTTGCGGTGCACACAGTCAAATGTCTTTGCATAGTCAATGAAACACATACAAACATTCCTCTGTTATTCCCTGCTTTTAGCCAAGATCCATCTAACACTAGCTACAATATCCCTAGTACCCCTGCCTCTTCTAAACTTCTGGCACTCTGTTGGTGTGCTGTTCCAGTTGTTTTTGGATAATCTTCAGAAGAATCTTGCTTGCATGTGATATTTATGATATTGTTTGATTATTTCAGCAGTCTGTTGGATCACCTTTCTTTGGAATGGGAACAAATATAGAGCTTTGTCTGGTCAGTTAGCCAGGTGGTTTCCTCCAGATTTCTTGGCACAACTTAGCACATTCAGGGCAGCATCTGTTTGTTGAAATATGTCAATTGTTATACAATCAATTTCTGGGGTCTTGTTTTTTGCCAATTCTTTCAGAGCAGCTTGAGCTTCTTCCTTCATCACCACAGCTCTTGCTCATACATTGTTTCACATAATTCTTCTGTGTCTGCCAATTGTTTTTGGTACGATGACTCTGTATACTCTTTCCATCTTCCTTTAATACTTCCTGGATGATTTAACATTCCGTCCAAAGCATCCTTATATATTGCAACTTGAGGCTTGAATTTTTTCTTCAGTTTCTTGAGCTTAAGAAATGCTGAACAAGTTTTTGTACCCCTTTGATTTTCCAACTCCAAGACTTTGCACATTTCATTATAATACTTTACTTTGTCTTTCTATGCTTCTCTTTGAAGCCTTCTGTTCAGTTCCTTAATATCTTTATTTCTTCCTTTTGCTGTGGCTTCTTGGTACTCTAGTGCAATATTCAAAATCTCTTCTGATTTTGGTCAGATCTCGGTCTTTTCCTCCTCCTCTGTCTTTGTAATGACTCCCTGCTTTCTTCCTGGATGATATTCTTGATACCCTCTCACAGCTCAGTTGGTCTTCGTTCATTAGTGTTCAAGATCCTTTCTATAGCATAGTTTAAAAGAAGCTTCCAAGTTTTTATTGGATCTTATCCTTTTGAGTGTTCAAACTCAGATATGAAATAATCATTAAAAACCCAACAGTAGAGAAGTTACAGACACAACGTAAACCAATACACAGGTAAAAAGGAAGATAAATGGTAAGTCCCAAACCATGAAAGTATTCTATGCTGATCATTGGTAAGGTCTGTAAAAATCTTGTCAGCAGCTTTCTAAAAATTTTCTTACACAAAATTCTGTTGCTGTTGTAACCTCTTTTTCCCTTTTTTTGGGTTCTTTTTCTGATTCCTGTGGTAATTTACGTAATTCAAAGGATCTATTTTGCCCTCCAATTGAATGCCTGCTAGTGAAAATGAAAATAACATCTCAAGATGTTGAAAAAGTAGAGACCTACTGTATAAACTTTGAAGTACTAGTCACAATTGCAAACAATTTATATGAATTTTAGCAGGCAAAACTGAGCCTAAATAAAATTATTTCAGAAGTGTAAGGACTTCCTAGTTTTAACTCACTAACAATTATTTCAGTCCTGATTAAAACCCTCAAACACAAGGAGATAGGCCACCATTTAAGCTAAAGTTATATATTCCACAGCAGATAAGTATTTGAATACACTGATTGTTCGGAAAATGAGGAAACATGCACAAATTGTGTAAAGCAGAAGAGATAAGACAGTGCTCTGAGATTTCCCAGGTTTTCTCCTCTCTTTTCCCTCTGGCACATTATCTTACTTTGCCCTAGTACTATCTAAAAGAGCTAAAAATACTCTTATTCACTGACCTTTGTCCCCATCAACTTCAGAACTTGGGAAGGTAATTAATGACACTAACCAATATATTATATTCGTGACAAAAACCAGGTTATTAATTTTTAAATACTGAATTTCAGATTGAAAGTTTAAATGATTGCAAGGAAATTAACTTCCTTCTGTATCTGCATCAGAGTTGTTGCTGGATGCCATCAAGTCAGTTATCACTGGTAGCTGCACTATCTTCACAATCTGTCCTGCTCAAGCTCACTTTGATAGTCCATGGGTCAATCTATCTGGTTCAGAGTCTCCCTTTCTCTTTTGCTGACTATCTGCCTTTTCCAGTATAATGTCTCTCTCCAAGGACTAATTTCTCCTGAAAAATAAGACTTCTGATTTTAGAAGATGGATCAGGATATTCTGCCGGGTAAAAGTAGAAAAGACATTCAAAGTCCTGAGTGACAAGATACCTCCTGAATAATTATACAAAGATTTGACCTATTACTTTTACAGTTTAAAAATTGCTATTGAGTCCATTCAGACTTGTTCATCGTGGTGTTGTAGGAAAAAAATAGAGTTGTCCTATAGGGTTTTCAAGATTGTAATAGTAAAGGAAGCTGGCTACCCATCTTTATCTTGGTGAAGGCTGGGAGATTTGAACTGATATACTTCTGAGAATGAGAGGGGCTCTAGTGGTGGCAATGACAGTTGAGTAGAAGTAAATTAGGCAATCTTGGGTAAACTGTGCCAACTCAGTTATTCAGATCTGAAGGGATTGTAAAGGATGGGAAATCTCTCATAACTGGTTGCATTTTACCCAGTTTTGCCAAATTTCTCAGCAACAGTCTTTTGCCAGTAAGAATAAGACATGTTATCACACTCCAACATTCAGAAAAGCATAGAATTTGAATTTTCTTATTTAAATTTGAAGTATTGAGAGTTTAAAAATTTTTAATTTTTTAAAGGATTTATGTTCTTAAATCTAGACTTTGCAGCTCAAAGTCTTAAAGAAAAAACAATGCTAGTCTAAAGTATAGAAAGTGAGTTTCTGAGTAAATGAAAATAATACAAAATCAATATCTTAGAGTGTGATAGGTAATTAGCTACGAACCTGTTTTTGTAATTAGGTGCCATCATGCTGCCTGCAGCTCATAGCAACCCTCTGTACAATAACTCTGAACCCTGCCAGAACCTGAACCAGTCTCAATGACTCTGACACATTTAACTCCTTGCCCTAGTTACCGTGACAACCCACCTTACCCTGGATCTTTCTTTCCTGAGCCGTCCCTCCACATTTTGAAGCGTGATGTCAAGTCCAAGGACAGGTCCTTCCTGGCCACGTGCCAGAAGTATGTGACAAGGAGCTTCAAAATCCTTGCCTCCTAGGAGAAACTTAGTTTTATCCTCTCCAAGACAGACTTATTTGTTCTCCTAACAGTCCATGGTATGTTCAGTACTCATCACCAGCACCACAACTCAAAGGCATTAATTCTTCTTCTGTCAATCTTAGTCATTGTTCAGCTCTCTGATACATAGCAAGTAATTGAGAAGACCATGGCCTGGGTCAGGTGCACCTTTATCTCTAGACTGACATCATTGCTCTTTATCACTTTGGAGACATCTCTGAAAGCAGACTTTCCCAATGTAATTCATCTCCTGTCCTTGAGATCACCATTTGCTTTTGGGAGAAAAATGAACAATGTCAATTCATAAAGATTTATATCCTTTGAAACCCAATGGAGGAATGCTATGAGTTGGATTCAACTCGATGATAGTGGATGTTAGAATTAAAAACATAGAAGTATTACAGGTAAACTCTGCTTTATCATCCCTTGTCCCTTTTCCAGGGATAAAAGGGATAATTTCTTATGTATACTTCAAGATAATTTTTTTATGTAAGTACACACACATGTAAAAAGATATGATATATTCTATCTTTAGAATGATGGGATGCTAATATACAATTATTGATCATTATACAATTAATGACTTCTTTTTTACTTAAAGATACATTTTGACACCATGTCATATCTACATTTATGATTACTTACCTCAAATTTCTTTCAGTTGATAGTAAGGGGACATTATGGAGGACATGAACAGCTTTAGCAAGTCAAAGAAGTTAAAAACACACATTGTTAACAACTGATGAATGAAAATAATAAAAAAGATCATGTAATATTTGCGTCCCTTTTCAGCAGGAAGTAGCTAAGAGAATACGCCATCCCCTTTTCCTTATGACTCAGGGTGAAGTCTCTCTCAGGGAGGAGTGATAGGGAATGGCAAAGGACACACTGACAAAGAAGATTAATCAGAACTGGCTTTGACAAGCACTGTGGCATTTGGACAAGAACAAACTGGGAGGAGGGTAGAGAGAATAGTGCAACAATGAATGAATGGAAACCCAAAATCTCTGTAAATGTTTATGAAAATTAATAAAATATAATAAAAAAAGAAAAGTGCAAAAAAACCAAAACAAAACAAAGAATGTAATAAAAAAGAATATTATAATATTGATAAAATGAAATTAAAAATTTAGTATCATGGTAAGATTTCCTTAGGATTACTATATTTTTAATAGATGGGTCTGATGTATATTAGTTTTCCCAGGAAGTTTAGCACTCCAAATAACCTCTTCCCAAAGCATTTAAGAATTCTTACATCACTGGCATACTTCCATTATACAGCTATGCTTCTCTATGCCATACAATTTACACTAACGATCACATCCATACTTGACACCAGATGGTTAACAGTGGTCTCTGTTGTTGAGGTTGATGGTTTGGGGTTTGGAAGGAATGGGAAGGTGAATTTTCAAACTATTGATACATTTTCCATTGGTTACGGTGTTGGCTCTCGTTGAGTCACCCTTGACATATTGCAACCCTTTGCACTACCCTGTGCATACCCATTCCATGCCAGGCCCTGTGCCATCTCCATGAGGCCTGGGATCAGATCATTTTTCCAATTTAGACCCCAGAATCACTCTTTCTAGTCTTTATTAGTCTGAAAGTTCCTGAAACCTTTTCAGTGTCACAGCATCACAAAAACCTCCTCTAGAAGAAAAAATGGTGGTTATGCATGAGGTTCTTCAATTGGGAATGAAATTTTTATCTTCAATTGGGAGGCAATAATATTATTGCTAACCCAAATTGACTCTTCTATTGGTAACTGTAGGAAATGTAAAGTTCTAAAGAACCATTCAGAGAACCATTCAATGTAACACTGCAGTATTACCTGAAGATCAGAGGATAAGAAACATTCTCCAGGGATTGTAACTAAATTGGGAAGATAGGAACATGAACTCACATTTGTCAGATAGCAAATTCAGTGTTAATAAACACTACTTTAAATTTTTATTAACTACTCATTGGAGAGGAATATGTCTTTTAATATGTCTGATAGCATGCTAGCTAGTTGCTAGATTTTATATATATATATATATATATATATATACACAAGTGTAGAGTTTACATGCTATAAATTATTCACATAACCAGGACTTGACATTGAAGAAAAAGACTCAAACTAGATATAAGCAAGTTCTAGTTTTGAGTTGGTTCTGAATCAGTGGCAATGAAGTTTTTTCACCTCATGCAAGATAAGTGGAAAGAATTGGGAGTGCTGGTGGCAGCCTAGTCTGTAGGGAATTGAACTTGCCAACCCCAAAATGGCACCTCTCTGCTGGTTCAAGTACGCCAGAAGCTCAGTAGGAGAAGGCATTCTCCTTCACTTGCAGTCTCCAAAACCTCACTGGAGGGTAAATGAGTTGGTTCTGAATCAGTGGCAATGAAGTTTTTTTCACCTCATGTAAGATAAGTGGAAAGAATTGTCAACAAAGGGTTTATAAAAGAATAAAAAGAACAAAAAAGAGAGATTTTGTGATTGTTAGAACTGATGATACACTCTCAAATTCTGAAGTTGCTAGTACATTTACAAATATGGAAACTCACTTGAAATGCTTGGTAAGAAATATTTTTCTTTTTAGCAATACATTTTCACATGATTGAATAGATTGATCTATAATATACTTAAATGCCTAACAAAATGTTTTTAAGTATCTGAGTTAGAAAATAACTACGCTTTTATTGAATTCTTGGTATTTTCTATTTCAGAGAACTAAGAATTGAAGAGGTTGAGATGAATAAGGTAAATGAGAGTGACATCCCAAAGGAGTTCATCCTGTTAAGTTACATAGATCTACCATGGTTGGCACTTCCTTTCTTTGGGGTGGTCCTGGTTTCCTATATCTTGACCATTTTTGGCAATCTAGGAATCATTCTGGTGTCACGTCTGGATCCCAAACTCCATACCCCTATGTATTTCTTTCTTACTAATCTGTCTTTCCTGGACCTTTGCTACACCACAAGTATAGTTCCACAAATGCTGGTAAACATATGCAGCACCAGGAAGGTCATCAGTTATGGTGGCTGTGTGGCCCAACTTTTCATTTTCCTGGCCTTGGGGTCCACTGAATGTCTCCTTTTGGCTGTCATGTCCTTCGATAGATTTGTAGCTATTTGTAGACCTCTCCATTACTCAGTTATCATGCACCAAAGACTCTGCATCCAGTTGGCAGCTGCATCCTGGATTAGTGGCTTTAGCAACTCAGTATTGCAGTCCACACTGACCCTTCAGTTGCCACTCTGTGGCCACAAAGAAGTGGATCATTTCATCTGTGAAGTTCCTGCTCTGCTCAAGCTGTCCTGTGTTGACACAACAGTAAATGAGACTGAATTATTCTTCATTTGTGTTCCATTCCTTCTAATACCCTTGACACTTATCCTTGTGTCTTATGGTTTTATTGCTCAAGCAGTCCTAAGAATAAAGTCAGCTGAAGGTCGGCGTAAGGCATTTGGAATTTGTGGCTCCCACCTAATTGTGGTGTCACTATTCTATGGCACTGGTATCTATATGTATATGCAACCACCATCCTCTGCCTCCAAGAATCGGGATAAGATGACATCACTTTTCTATGGAATCATCACACCTATGTTGAATCCTCTTATATACACACTTAGAAACAAAGATGTAAAGGGAGCTTTTAAGAGGTTGGTTGTAAGGGT
Source organism: Elephantulus edwardii (assembly GCF_000299155.1). Lineage (NCBI taxonomy): Eukaryota > Metazoa > Chordata > Mammalia > Macroscelidea > Macroscelididae > Elephantulus > Elephantulus edwardii. The sequence continues at coordinate 958,245 of NW_006400183.1, read as the reverse complement.
TTTATTCATCAAGAAATGAACACTCTCATACACTGTGCTTGGGATTGTAAGAAGTGCAAAAACTCTGGAAGACAGTTTGGTGTTTCTTCAAAAAGTTGGACATAGAAACAACATATGACCCAGCTATTCCACTGCTAGGAATATACCTCAAGGAAATTAGAATTGAGACACAAATGGAGATTTGTACACCAATGTTCATAGCAGCGTTATTCACCATCACAAGAATGTGCAATCAGCCCAAATGTCCAACCATAACCTACTGGATTGAGAAATTGTAGTACATTCACACCATGAAATACTATGCAGCATGCAGGAGCAATGATACTGAAAAATATTGAATAACTTGGGAGAGGCTGAGAGCATCATGCTGAATGAACTAACACAGTCCCATAAGGGCAAATACTGCATAAGATCATTATTGTAAAAATAGAAGGATAACTAGTAAAACACATACAGGAACTCAAGGAGGGGTTGGAGGGAGTGACGAGGTGAGGATAGGTAGAGGTGAAATCACAGGGCTGCACAATGTGGTGGGTGGAGGCGGGGGTGGGGGGAAGCAAATGGGAAGGGATCCAGGAGAAAAGACAGGGTAATGATGGGCCAGGTCCAATAGTGATTGATTTTAATAATGTATGAGAATGATTGCATGAAACCAATGTGAATGAAGAATAGTGGGAAACACAATGTCTATAAACTTTGTGAGCAAATCAATTAAAAATGTAAAATAAATAGAAAGAAATAACCAATATGATATGCCTTGCTAAAGACTTGGAGTTACTTAGCTAAATGATGAAATTCTCTCCCAGTTATTTTCACTACTCATAAAACTATTATGGGGAGTACCCTTAAATAAAATTTTATTGACAGAGAACTATCTTTTTAATCTCTTTTGCCAAAATATATTAATGAAACATTCCTGTGAGCTCCTGAAAGTTCTAAAATATGTAACTTTAGAATACTTAAGGTTGTCAGTTTCTCATCACTGGTTTGTTTTTTTAGGGAAGAGTAGACATCTTTGAGATTAGACTAAATGCTAGAAACCGTTATCTCAGAAACATAGTGTTTTTATACAAATACAAAGTGTCTTAGTAAAAACACTGTACTAATGCTCTTATAAATGAAAACAAAAATTTTATTGAAGGAATATGATCATTTTGAAGTGGGGAGACATTTACAGACATCCATATATACTCTTGTAATGTTCTGAATTGCAGAGGGAATAGTTGTTGTTGTTGTTGTTGTTATGTGCTGTCGAGTCACTTGCCACTTATGGTGACCCTATGTACAACAGCCCTACACTCTGCTCTGTCCTGTGCCAATTGCACTGTCTTTGACACACCCATCCCGATTATCCTAGTCACTGAATCAATCCACCTCATAGGGTCCTTCCCCTCCTGCGATGTCCCTTCACCCTCCCAAGCATGATGTCCTTCTCCAAGGACCAGTCCCTCCTTACAACATGTCCAATGTATGTTAGAAAGAGCCTCAGAATCCTTGCCTCCAAGGAGTCGCCCAATTTAACCCTTTCCAGGATGAATCTGTTTGTTTTCCTAGCAGTCCATAGTACCCTCAACACTCTTCTCCAGCACCACAGCTCAAAGGCATCAATTCTCTTTCTATCCTCCTTAGTCACTGTCCAACTCTCTGATGCATAGTAAGTGATAGCAAAGACCATGGCCTGTATTAGACACACCTTAGTCTCCAGAGAGACACCATTGCTCTTCAGTACTTTGGAGAGGTCCCTAACAGCAGATTTTCCCATGGCAATATGCCTTTTAATTTCCTGCCTACTGGTGCCAAGAGTGTTGACTGTGGAGCCAAGCAAACTAAAGCTGTGTACAATCTCAATCTCTTCACCATCCATCCTGATGCTGCCAATTGGCCCAGTGGTGAGAATCTGTCTTCTTGACATTGAGCCTCAATCCATATTGTAGGCTGCAGTCCTTGACCCTCTGCAGCAAGCACTTCAGGTCCTCCTGTTTCAGCAAGCAGGGTTTTGTCATCTGCATAGTGCAGATTGTTGATAGATCTTCCACCAATCCTGACACCGCATTTCTCCTCATAGAGCCTAGCCTCCCGGATAATCTGTTCTGCATACAGGTTGAAAAGGTATGCAGACAGGACACGTCCCTGGCGTACGCCCTTCCCAATTTTGAACCATGGAGCATTTCCTTGCTCTGTTCTGACGACTGCCTCCTGGTCCAAGTATAGATTTCTTATTAGCACGATCAAGTATTCTGGGAACAGTAAGAGTCTTAAAAAAGGCTATAGTAAACAAAGGATTCATGTTCTCAGGTATGTAAGGAAGGGGTGAATAATCATGGCAAAGGTTACAAAGGATTTGTTAAACTACTAGCTTAAACATTATCAGAAAGTTTATTAGTTGTATTATGAGACTTTAGAAAATTCTGGTGGTCTTGTCTGAAAGGAGTTTCCCTATTAACCTAAAAACAGGCTCTGGCCGTTTGGATGCACAATGACTCTTGCAGAGAAAGATGGACAGTTTTCTCCCACTTGATTTGCGACCTTAGAAAGCACACTAGAGGGTCAGCTTTAAGTAGGTTTCAATGGCATTGGGTTTAAGTTTGGGCTAGGTCACCATAACTCCCACCTTAATCACAAACTCACAGTTACAAAGAGTAGAAACACATTAGAAAATCCTAGTGAGGGAAATTTAAATGTGTAAGTCATTATCTATGAATTCTATGTCTTTGTGGTTTATTGTTTTATATGATCTAATAACCAAAAGGTCGGTGGCACAGATTCAGAAACCCAGCTGGAGATTGGCATGAGTTGGAATAAATCTGATAGTCATGGTTTTGTTGTTTTATTTGTTTATTTTTATATTATCAGTTCTATAACCTACTTTCCTATAAACCAAGCTATTTTCTTTGGGGCCATGTGCATTTTCAACAGGCACCAAGCATTTCTTTACACAGATTTAAAATTCTGATTTTTACTGTCTGTCTTTGTCTTCTGAACAGTAAAACTTTACAAACAGGCTTAATGACTTCTTTAGAGAAGTTAAAGTAGAATTATTCATTTTATCCAATATAGAGCTTCCTTTTAAAGTCTGAAATAAATTATGGCAGTACCTCAATTTTTCTAACATCTGCTACTATGCAAAAGAAATACACTAAAACATGTAAACATACACGCTTTTTCCCCTCCAGCCCATGGTTGGAGTTCTAATAAAAGTTTTAACACCATCTGTCACTTGCTCCTTTCTATGAAGATGTAAGATTAATGTCTTTGCTTAAATTTTCAGAACTATTTACATATCAATGCAATAATAAAATCCATGATGAGTTTTCTTCCATATGTTTATCTAGATTTTTATTCTTTTGCCATGATTCTCCACCCACTACCTCTCTTAAATGAAAGTATTGTGTTTTATCCCCTCCTAAGTACAGTTCTAGGAACATTTTAGCCTTTTATAAATAACATATTTTTAAAAACCATTTTTTCAGGATTCTTCTAACCCCTAAAGCACTTAATAGTCTAAATCAGAAACAATATTATATTGTATATTTTGCCCACTTCTAGTTTAATGTACTTTTCTTGTGCCAGAAGAGAAGTTTATTCACAACATGTTAATTCCTTTGAGACAAGCAATATAGATGGTAATTTATACAAGTTCATGTCATCTTCAGAGCTCAACAAAATGCTGATGCTAGCATAAACACACACACACACACACACACACACACACACACTGTGGGTACTTATTTGCTGTGTTACATCAGACTGTCATAATTTCAGAAGCTATAAATTGCATGAGATGAGATTATCTACCATTTTCTCTTGGAGCAGCTGGTGGGTTCAAACCATGAGCCTTTGAGTTGATAGTACAACTCCTTACCACTAGATCACCTGAGCTCTCTTTATATATGTTCTAATATGAACAATTCTACAAGGACTTGGAGAATGCTCAAAGTATGAAATTTACTAATACATAAGGAGAATAAAAACCCAGAAAAGGAAATCCAGAAAGCTATACCATTTACAATAGCCAACCACCAATTAAGATACTTGGGAGTAAACCTAACTAGAGATACAGAAGCCCTAGACAAAGAAAATTAAAAAGCATTTCTGCAAGACACAATAAAAGACCTAAAGAAATGGGGAAATGTGCCCTGTTCATGGATAAGAAGACTCAGTATCATGAAAATGACAATTGTACCAAAAGCAATCTACATGTTCGACACAATCCAAATACCAAATTCATTTTTTAAGATTGAAAGGGAAATTGTCAAATTCATTTGAAGAGGAAAGAGACTTTGAATAAGCAAAACACTCCTGAGAAACAAAAATGAGGTTGGAGGCATAGCATTCCCTGACCTCAAAACCTACTACACAGCAGTAGTAACCAAAACAGCATGGTACTGGTACAATGACAGGCACATAGGCCAAGGGAACAGAATTAAGAACCCAGAAATAGTATGGTCAACTCACATTCAACAAGGAAATCAAAGATATCATATGGGAAAATGACAACCTCTTCAGCAAATGGTGCTGTCAAAGCCAAACTTCTACATGCAGAAAGCTGAAAGAGGATCCACATCTCACCCCATGTACAAAAATACACTGAAGGTGGACCTGAGAGTAAAGCCTAAAACAATAATGTTCATAAGAGACAAATTAGGATCAAGCTTAGAAGGCCTAGTGTATGGTATAAAGAAACTGCCAGATACACCCAGAAATGCACAATCTGAAGAGGATAAAATTGATGAATTGTACCTTCTAAAGATTAATTCCATGTGCACATCAAAACCTTTTTCCAACATTGTGAAAAGAAAACCTGCATACTGGGAACAAACCTTTGGTAATACCATCTTGGATGAGTTTCATAAGGAAAGTTTAGAGAATTATCCTGGGCCTCCACAAGAAAAAGACTGATAATCTAATTATAAAATGGGCAAAAAACATGGAAAGAATTTTCGCAGAGGAAGAAATTTGGATGGCCAATAGACGCATGAAGAAATGCCCAAAATCTCTGGCAATAAGAGAGATGCAAATAAAAAATCACAGTGAGATATCATCTCACTCCAGTGACAGTGGTAAAGGTGGTTTTTAAAAATTTTTTAAATTATTATTAACTTTAATGAACATTTAGAGATTTTGGATTTCCATTCATTCATTGTTGCACTTTTCTCCCACCCCCACCCCCAGTTCACTCTTCTCTTTCAAGAGTAGAAGAAAAATTCCTTAATTGGTATACAATCCCCCCCACACCACTCCCCCCTCATCCCCACCTCTCCGAGTATACTCCACTCTGCAACTTTCATTCTGAACTCTTTTATGGGTCTTGTTGTTGTTTGTTTGTTTTTTAAAGGATTTTTTTTTATTATGAAAGTTTATAGGGACTTTGGATTTCCATTCATTCATTGTTGCACTTTCTCCCTGCCCACCCCTCCCCCCTAATTCGCTCTTCTCTTTGAAAAGTAAAAGACAAATTCTTTCATTATTATACAGTCCCTCCTCCCAAGTCTACCCCATTATTCCGCCTTCATTCTGGACTCCAGTCATGACAATAATACCTAATCATATATTCCTTTTAAACAGTCTCTCTCTCATCTGCTTCAATGCAGTATACATTATTTATCCCCTCTATCTCAGTCTCCCCCCAACCCCTATGTCAGTCCTCTTTTATAACAGTAGCATTATACAGTATTTGTCTTTTTGTGACTGAGATATTTCACTCAGCATGATGTCCTCCAGGGTCACCCATTTTGAATAATATTGCATGAGTTCCTTGTTTTTAAATGCAACATAGTATTCCATTGTGTGCATATACCACGGCTTCTCTAGCCATTCATTTGTTGATAGGCTCTTGGTTTGTTTCCAATTCTTTGCTACTATGAACAAAGCCGTAATAAACATGAGTGTGCAACACAGGCAAAATTTAACAGGGCAGCAAGTAATAGATATTGGAGAGGTTGTGGTGATGTAGAAACTCTTATACATTGTTGGTGGGATAGTAAAATGGTATAACCATTCTGGAAGGCAGTTTGGTGCTTCCTCAAAGAGCTGAACAAAAATTCCATGTGACCTAGCTATTCCACTGCTTGGAATCTACCCTGAGAAAATGAGAACTGAGGCACATATGTAGACTTATACACCAATGTTCATAACAGCATAATGGAAACAGCCCAGATGTTCAACTATAATTAAGTGGATTGAGAAATTATGGTACATTCATACAATGGAATGCTACGTAGCATGCAGGAGCAATGATTTTGTAAATTATTTCCTAACTTGAGAGGGACTGGAGAGAATTATGTTGAGTGAACTGACTTAGTCTCACAAGGACAAATATTGTATAAAACCATTAATGTAGAATGAATATGAGGACCTAAGGAGGGGGAGGGAGGATGCAGAGGGATGAGTCTGTGCGAGGGGTGGGGTGGTTTAATTATGGGGTTGTACAATTTGATGGGTGGGTGGAGGTGAGGGAAATTGGAAGAATATTGTGTGAAAAACAATGTATTCAAATTTTGTCAATAAACCAGTATAATAAAAAAAATTAAAAATAAAAAAATCAAAGATCCTCATCATCACAGGACCAACAGTCAACATCATGATATACAGAGGAAAGATTGAAGCTGTTAGTGGCTTAATCTTGCTTGGATCAACAATCAACACCATTGGTATCAGCAATCAGGAAATCAAATGACATATTACATTGGGCATTTCTGCTGTCAGGGACTTCTCCAAAATAATGAAGAACAATAGTGGCAGTTTGAAGATGAAGATGCTCACTCTTCAAACATTTGCTTAAAAATTTCCTCCCACTGTATTATATATAATCCATTTTTTAAAAAAATATAAATATATATTTTTCAAGTCTATTTATCTGAAAAAGAAATTGTGATGAGTCTTAATATTGTAGCATAACAAAAATTTTTACTAAATTAAGTACTTAAATTTTTAAAACTTAGAATAAAACCTGAGCTATGGAAGACTTTACTAACTATGCTTGAAAATTATTTATTTATGAAATAATTGGCAAATGTGCTCACTTTTGTTTTAAAATACTATTTGTGTAAGATGTACCATTTTTAAAATGTTGACATTGTGTTGCTTTGACTTATGGTGACTCAACTGTTTTTGTAGTTTCCCTAACATACATTAATTAGAAAGATTGATGGCCATGAAAGCACGAGAGAGGCTGGAATTAATATTGAAAGCCGTATACAGGAGCTGGCTTCTACAGGAGCTTGGTGGCCAAGATTGGTGAGCGCTAGGGTGGAAAGTTGATTGGTTAAGGGGAGTGAGGGAAAGGGATAAAGCCTCCTAGTTAAAAAGTCCATTGGTTGGCAGCATGACACTGATGTGCCATATGTGATATTGGTTACCCATGGTGGACAGTATTTAGTGGAGCTTCCCAATTAAAACAAGCTTGGAAGCAGGAGCGGCAGTCACTTCTGAAATGCCTTGCCTCAGGAAATTCTATGAACAGTTCTCAGGTCTTTTGTTTCTAGGGTCAAAATTAGTCGTCTATGACTCAACAGCACCTGACAACAACAACAACAACACATTCTAGTATAAAACCAAAAGAATTTAACCTGACCTCAGTGGAATTTTAAAAATGACATCAAATTTATACATGAAATAACAGATTCTTTCTTGGTGAAAGCAGATGGCTTCAGTAAACTCACCAAATAGTTTATAAAGGAAAACTAATTCTAACTCAGTAGCACAAAATCTAGACTTTCTTTGATGAGACATTTTATTTTTATTTTTAATTTCTTTTTATGGGACATTTTAATTCTACTGTAGCATCTTTTTCTTAGATAAAAGTTGAAGAGTCAGTCCCTAAATAAATTATTTTCTTGAACATATCAGATATATGCCTTCAAAGAGATCTCTTCCCTCTCTCCTACCTTTAGTCATATAGTTAGTTTTACAAACTACGAGGGAATGTTTTGCAATTTAGTGTTTGAGACATCTGCTAGAGACCAAAACAAACACCAATTTTGGTACAGAAAGTACATTATGCTGCTTATCAATTTTGTAAAACTGATTGGGGATAAAAAGAATTTCTGATAATTCAGTGGATTCTCTAATTTCAGGCCAAGTAATAAATGAATAAAATGTCCTACACATTTGCAACACTTTAGCTTTATTTTCCAGTTAATAATGAATAAAAATGTGATGATTTGCTACATGTTTGAACTGCCCTTGTTGTTTTGTCACATGCCACTGATTCGAGTACAACTCATTAACAATCCTATGAAAAAAGATCTGAACCCTGTTCTATCCTGTGCTGTCCTCACATTTTCTGACTCACAAGAGCCCATTGTAGTAGTCACTGTGTCAATCTACCTGATCCAGAGTCTTCCTCTCCTTCACTGATACTCCACCCTTCCCAGCATCATGTCCCTATTCAAGGAATAGCTCCTCCTAGCAACATACTCAAAGTATATGTGAGGTTAAGCTTCATCATTCTTATCTCCAAAGAGTATTCCAGCTGCACCCTCTCCAAGACATATCTGTTTGTTCTTTTGGCCGTCCATGGGATGCTCAGTGCTCTTCTCCAATAGCACAGCTTAAAGGTGTGAATTCTTTTATCTGTTATCCTTTTTCATTGTTCAGCTCTCAAATGCATAGCAAGTGATCAGAAAGTGAATCAGATGCACCTTCGCTGGGGCTAGGTAGGTACTAAGAAAATCTTTATCCAGGTTAGTAATTGTGACTTTTACTGTTTTCTAAGCAACAAAATAATTTCTTTAGAAAAGAAAGGCAAAATAATTTCTTTAGAAAAATAAAGATGAATCTTAAATTTAATTCAGATAGACTTACATCTGATATCAGATGTTATAATACCTACCTTGCTTGCTGAAGCTGAGGAGGACCTGAGACATTTGCAGCAAAAACTCAATGACTGAAGCCTTCAATATGTCTCAACATCAAGAAAGCAAAGATTCTCACTACTGGGCCAATTTGTAGCTTTATGGTAGTTGGTGAAGAGATTGAAATTGTTAACAGCTTCAGATTGCTTGGTTCCACAAACAACACTCTTGGTACCAAGTAGTTTTGCACTGGCAAAATCTACTATCAAGGACCTCTCGAGAATACTGAAGAGCAATGATGTCAACCTGGAGACTAAGGTGTGTCTGATACAGGCCATGGTCTTCACAATTACTTGCTATGCATCAGAGAGCTGAACAATGACTAGGGATGATCGAAGGACAATTGATACCTTTGAGTAGTTATACTGGAGAAGAGTAATGAATATACCATGGACTGCTAGGAGAACAAACAGGTGCATCTTGGAGAGGGTGAAACTAAGCTGTTCCTTGGAAACAAGGATTTTGGAGCTTTGTCTGACATACTTTGGACGTGTTGTAAGGAGGGATCAGTCTTTTAAGAGGGACATAATGCTTAAAAGGGTGGAGGGACAGCACAGGAGAGCAAGACCCTCAATGAGATGGATTGATTCAGTGACTGGGGTAATGGGTGTAGGTATGTTAGAGACAATGAGGTTGGCTCAAGATAGAGCAGACTTCAGAAATGTACATAGGGTGGCTATGAGTCACAAGCAACTTGATGGCACATAAAAACAACTACACAAAACAGATACACCCACACACAAAACCATGTATGTACATTTTTCACACAATTGTTAGAGTTCTAATGGAAGTTCATAAAACCATCTATCTCCTTCACCTTCCTCTCAGTTGCAGATAAGATCAATGCACTTGTTTGAAGTTTTAATACCATTTTCACATCAGTACAATAATAAAATCCACAATAATTTTTTTTCTCAACAGGTTTATCTACATCTTTTATTCTGTTACCAAGGTTCTACATTCACCACCTTTCCTAAATTGAAGAGCTGTGTTTTATTCCCTCTGTTAAGTAAAGTTCTAGCAACATTTTAGACTTAATTAAATATTACTCCAGAGAAACCACGCTGGCAAGAAGGCAATGTGATCACACACACACACACACACACACACACATAAAGAAGGGGGGGAACCCTCTCACAAGCCAAGAATTCTATATCCAACAAATTTGTCCCTTAAATATGATTATGATATTGGGACATTTCCAGATAAACAGAAGTTAGAGGAATTTGTGAAAAGTACACCAACTTTACAAGAAATACCAAAGGAGCTTCTTCAGACAGAGAACCAACAATGACAGTTACTTGAAATCAATGCACATGACATTATTCAATAAACAACCCAGATACAGAAATGCACAAAATAAACTTATGAGACTAAAAATAAAGAACTAGTGGAATAAGCCCCTAAATTAGAACAACGACGAAACAGAGGGGATAAATAGTATAGTTAAAGAACTTTCAAATGGACAGCAAGTCAAAGATTTTAAAATAAAGTGAACACTCTTAGATTCAGGAATAAAACAGTAACTTACAAGCTACCCTCAGAGAAAATGAATAAAACTTCTTATCAAAACAAAAAGAGGAAACATCATAAAGAGTTAATATAACATCAAAACAAATAAATTCCAAGAAAAATAATAAACAAGATGAACTCAGCATATAATAGTAGATGGAACAAAGAAATATTAAATAGCACCAGAAAGGGAGCTCTGGTGGCCTAGTGGCAAAGAAGCTGCACTGCAATCACAAAGGTTCATGGTTCAAACCCACTAGATGCTCTGCTGGAGAAAGAGGGGCAATCTCCTCCTGTGCGAGTTGCATCCCACTTGATGGTTCACAACAAGAAAAGAAAATGAATAAAAATTAAAAAAAAAATAGTACCCGAAAATGTACAGCAAATGACAGCAATAAAATCATATCTACTGATAATTACACTGAAGGTAAATGGATTACATTAACTAGTTAAAGGAAAAAATATAGCAGAATAGAAAACAAAACATGACCCACCAATATATGCTGTCTACAAAAGACATATCTTAGACACAAGGATAAAAATAGACCAAAACCCAAAGGATGTAAAAAATTATAGCAAGCAATAGGCAGTGAATGACAATAATAACTTATGGTAAACTAGGTCTTCCAGGCCAAAATCAGCATAAGAAAAAGGGAAGGATTTTATATATTGATTAGAGGGTCAACTGAACAAGAAGACATACTTATTATTAATATCTACTCACTAAAGTAATGACAGAGCTGCAAGATATATAAATCAAACTTAAACAGTTTTGTAGGAATGTCTGGTGGCCTTGGGGCAAGAAGCTGTGATGCAATACTGAAGGCACACAGTTTGAGGCCACCAGCTGCTCCGCAGGAGAAGGATGTGTGATTAACTGCTTCTGAAAACCCACAGGAGGGGATCAGCTATGGGTTGATTCCTACTCTATAGTACACAACTACAAATAGATTTGTGGAGAAAATGAGAGGGCTCTTCAATAATAAGAGACTTTTACTCAATATATGTCTTTGATGAAGGAAAGGAAGAAACTTAGCAAAGACATAAAATGAACTAATAAAATTCACCAACTTGATCCTATAGTCACATAGAAAACATTCCACCCAACAAGAACACAGCACACATTCTTCTCCAGTATAATGAAACACTCTCGAAAACACATCATGTGTTATGTCATAAAGCAAGTCTCAACACATTTAAAAATATAGAAATACTAAATATTTTTATCAGGTTGCAATGATATAAAATTAGAAGCTCACACAAGAAAATCAAACAAGAAAAAATCAAGCTCACTGAAACTAAATAATATCCCACTTGAACACTATAGTATAACAGAAAAAAGTAAATGTTTCTTGAAACAAATAAGAACAAAAACAAAACATACTAAAAAATTTTATACACATTAAAAGCAGTATTTA
>NW_006400183.1:943930-946360 GCF_000299155.1 Elephantulus edwardii | reverse complement strand
AAGCTTTCTTGGCTTCTGTGATTCCAAAAACATCGACTGCTGACATTTTCCTTTGACCAGTGTCTCTTAAGTTTAGTTGTACTGTCTCCAAGGAGGGTTGACGTGTCCTGTAGAACTCTTGTGTAGATTATGTTTTCCTTATCAGCCCTAGGGCCTGCCCGGTTTTGCTGGGTCTGACCTAGAAGATGCCTGGAAGACGCCTTCTTTTGCTGTTATCCGAGGTGACCTTGCCCAGTGACGCCTCCTCCCTCCCTCTCTGGCCGGGTTTCACTGGGTGTCCTCTTTCTTTAACTACATTGAGTACTATGAAGTCAAAAAGAGATAGATGAAGAGAAACACTATGAACCTAGAGAAATGCCAATAGTTAATAGAACAGGGTTCAGGTCTTTCGTTCATAAAGTCATTATGAGTCGTGTTTGACTTGACAGCACTTAACAGCAATATTGTTCGGATGAAAGCTAGTCTCTGAGGATGGCCTGAGTTTAAGGTCAAAAGGACGCCTTAGGCCATAGTTCCTACAGTAACTTTTAAATTAGTAAATCTGATCTGTTATTCCTTTTTCTCCACCTCTGTCTGAGATCCTCTATTGCTATCTCAGCCAGAGTCAAAATAGTGGCAATGGGGATAGGCGTGTTGGAGACAATAAGATTGGCAAGGGATAGAGCAGGGTTTAGGGTTATTTTACATAGGGCCTCTATGAGCCACAGGTGACTCGGTGGCATATAACAACAACAACAACAAGAATGGTAGGCAGTGTTACCTAGTCTTTCTGGTCTCATGTCTTTTGGAGTAACCTCACATTGAGTCTTTGGAGTTCTGATGGTCTACTGGGTAGAAAGTTGTTTCACAAACCCAAAGGCAATCTGCTCCCCAGGAGAGAGATGAACAATCTCCTCCCATGTGATTTACTGCCTTTGAAAGCCTGTGGGTATCAGCTATGAGTCAGTTCTGATTGGACAGCATGAGAGAGTTTGCTCTTGATGGGAAGAAACCAACAGCTGCTGTCATACACTGATTAAGGTTGTATGTAACTATCCATGATTCTCTGCTTTGGCAGCTATTATGTAGTTATTGTCTTGACTAGGTCTGACATAATGCCAGATCTCTGTGGTGAGATACACTTTGAACAGTCAATGAGTTGAAAGAAAATTTCCTCAGGATGAGACTTGATCAAATATAAGTATGTGAATGTATGGCAAAAGCTCTCTCACTTTTTGTTCCATTGTAATCCTGTATCAGTTTGCGATTATATGATTCCTGATTCCTTGAATTTGAGCCAGAAACTTGCCCTATTGCCTACTTACCTTATATTTGTTAGCCTCCAAATTCAAGAACCTCTAATCAGAACTGTTATCATGAGTGCAAAAGTCCCTGCAGTTTTACAAGTCAGGAGAAGCCTCTTTCATGCTATCTGATTCATGTCACCAGCCCCTCCAAGTGCATATGCAATTATCTTGAGGTAAATTATCTATCATCTATCTATCTATCTATCTATCTATCTATCTATCAACATCAATAGCTTTGCTCAAACATTTCCTAGTAAGGGGTTCCAAATAAACAAAATCATATAGATTGGTTCTCAAGTCTAACTAGTAATAAAGGTGATGACTATGGCTCTGCCTGCAGGAAAATCCTATGAAGAAATCCTACTGTGTAGAATAAGTCAGAATTGGATAGATGGCACCATCACCACCACCACCACCAGAGTTCACACACTGAGCCTAGAAGAATCTCATCATAACAGCAACTTAGACACCAAGAGCATACATCCTGATTTTTAAGAATAGTACATTGACAGGGAAATATCTGAAGTATAAACTGGGTTTAGAAGAGACTGTGGAACCAGGAATGTATTGCTGATATCAGATGGATCCTGGCTGAAATCACAGAATATCAGAAGAATATATATTTGTGTTTTATTGACTATGCAAATGCATTTGATTATGTGGATTATAACAAAATATGGCTGACATTGAGAAGAACTGGTACCCCAGAATACTTAACTGTGCTCATGCAAAACCTACACTTAGATTCTGAAGCTTTGTCTGACATACTTTGGACATGTTGCAAGGAGGTTAAAAGTCCTTGGAGAGAGACATCATGATTGGCAGGGTGGAAGGACAGTGCAGGAGAGGAAGACCCTCGCTGAGATGAATTGTTTCAGTGACTGGGGAAATGGGGGTAGGTGTGTCAGAGATGGTGAGATTGGCACACGATAGGGCAGAGTTTAGGGCTGTTGTACATAGGGTATATGTGTGTCGCAGGCAACTCAATGGCACATAACAACAACAGACCAAGAATCTGTTGTACGAACAGAGCAAAGGCATGATGAATGGTCTAAGATCAGGAAGGGTGTGCATCAGGGTTGTATCATTTATCCATGACTCTTCAATGTGCATGCTGTGAAAATAATTTGCAGATTTAGACTCT
>NW_006400183.1:940032-943025 GCF_000299155.1 Elephantulus edwardii | reverse complement strand
ATTGATGCCAGGACTAGGCAACAACATTATGAAATGATTCTAGAATATCAATGGGTGCCACAAGCCAAGGATTAAAAGATGATAGTGGTACCCTAAAGTACACATGAGGCAGCTCTGGTGGCTTAGTGGTACGAAGTTGCAATGCAATCTGAAAGGCGCATGGTTTGAATCCACCATGCGAGGAAGGTGGTCTGGTGTGATGAACTGTTTGTGAGTTGAAATTGATTCAGTGGCAAACAACAAAAAACAATACTATAAAACTAAAAAACACTTTGAATATGCACCAGGAACTTGATAACAGACTTTTTTCTATTAATCTCATTAGAAATAAAATATTTTGTTTCTAATCTGGTGCACATAAAGAGCTGTGTCATCATTACGTCTACTCTTTTTTCCTCTGAGTACATGCTAATTTGAGCATGTTTTCTTAAGTATTTGTCATTTAATATTTTCTTTTCTAAATTGTCAGTATACAATTTTTCATTACCTAACAATTTGCAGGTTTGGGAATTTTTCTCCTAAATTATTTAAAAAATCTTCTCTACCATGTTACAGATAGATGTGAATATTTCTTTTTTCTTTCAGAATTATAAATATGAGCCGTCCAAGACCTACAAGAAAATGTGAGGTAAGAAAAACCTTATAATGAGGTACAGAGATTCTTTATTTTGAGATAAAAGCTAGAGATACAGAATAAATGTGATTGTTGTGTGCCATCAAGTTGGAACCCACTCAGAGCCGACCCTCCAGTGTGCTTTCAGAGATTATAAATCACACAGGAAGAGATTGTCCATCTTTATTCCACGGAGAAGCTGGAGGATTTTGTATGTATAATTTTAAACTGTTTTTTTTATAAGCTGTACCCCAGAAAGGTATCATTGTACAGTCTCAACTCCTGGTGACTCAAAGTTATTGGCAATAATCCTAAAAATACATTCAGGGTCTACATTGTTGTATAGAAATCAAAGGATTAGTGACATGACCACAGTGGAATTTTAGGCAGTAAGTTCTTTGTTGATGAAAGGAATTAGTTGGCCTCCAAAAATTCACTGAATAATTTTTTTTAAAAATTAATAATTCCAATTAAGCAGCACAAACTAAAGATTTTTAATAGGATACTTAAATCCTTTTATAGTTTCTTACGTCTTACAAGAAGTTGAGGATTCTGCCCCTAGAGGAAGGGTTTTCTAAGTAAATGAGTGATGAAAGACAACTACCACTTCAGAGAGATTTCCTCCCTCTCTCCTCCCATTGGGTGTGTAGTTATATTTATAAACTGTGAGGGAGAGTTCTGCAATTTAGTGTTTGCAATATCACCTCAAGACTAACACGAACACTAATATTGATAGACAAAGTGCACTATTCTGCTCACCCATTTTGCAAAACTCATTGGAAAAAATCTCTGACAATTAAATTAATGCACTAATGCCAGGCAATGTGATAAGAGAAGAACATGTCTTGGGCATTTGTAAACACTTCATCCTTACTCTCCAGTTAACTATGAATCAAGATCTCATGATTTGCTTCATACCAAGTTGAATTTAAAAAGAAATTACTGAATTTCATCAAATCAGTTGAACTATTAATTCACTTATGAAAGTATTATAATACCTATGTGTTTTATGTAAGTACTATTTGACTTGAAAGATGTATGAAGTAAAAAATAAATTGACTCTTCCCTAGTTCTTAAGATGGAAGTAAGTATAATACATTTCAGAAAATTGTGAAATAACACCTCATTGAAATATGAGTGTTCTAATGATTCATTCATGAATAGTTTATAATTAAGATCTCAAGGAAATACTGATTATTTCCTAGGAAACATCTGGGTCACAGGGCTTTTTTTCTATACACAATTTTAAAATATTTAATGCTGTTTTGAATATATTTATATTCTGTACAAGAACTATAAACTATTTTTTAAGAACTATAAACTTTAAAGCAAGTGAATCTGATGCTTTAATTTTCAGTAGCCTGATAATATAACTTAACCTTTTTGAGTTCATACATTCAGGTTTGTGTCTACTAAATTAGTTTTAGATACACTGGAAGTGATTTTGGGCAAATTTCCTTGTCTTGGTAAGCCAACATGCAACACATTAGCTCAGTAAAAATAACAATGATTGTGATTACTGATACTTATCATTCAACATATAGATGGAAGTTCTGCCCAGTATTTGAAAGCCTTCTGTACACTTACGGAAATATGAAGTAATTTGAGAAAACATGAAAATAAGAAGTTTATATCATGAAAGGAAAATGGAAAATCTATAGTGTAGGTTTCAAATAGCAAGTGTATTGAGATCAAAGTTTATTAGTGGTTTACCAGGGGCAGGTGAGGGATCTAGAAAAACTCAAGAAGGGTTCACGGTGATGATTGAGCAACATGATTAGAGTATAAGAAATGTCACTGAACTGTAATGTGAAGAATTTAAAAATGACAAATCTTTTGTATCCTATATAGTTACCATAATAGAAAGAAACCCTATTATGTCATAGAAAATAAATTTTAAACCCAAAACTGCTCTCTAACTTGCCCAATTATATGTTAGTAGAGTGTCAGATAGTAAATGAAAACATTTATTACCTCTTCTAACTTGATTCTCTTTTCATAGTGTGCCTTAAAGGGAAGCTTCCAAGGCTTTGCTGAATCTCAACTTTTTAAATGTTCAAACTCAGATATGGATTGACAAACTCAATGAGTTATGTGAGACACATAAGAAAAAATAATATACAGGTAAAAGAAATAATAATGCACTCTGACCTATGGATTAATATATTCTAAGATGATTGCAGTTACAGTTCATGAAATCTTATCAGCAGCATTTTAAAACTCTTTCCTTCCATTAACTTCTGTTGTAACTCACTTGCTATGTTTCTTTTCTAATTCCCTTGGTATCTTACATGATTCAAACCATTTATTTTGCCCTCCAGTTGAATGTTTGCTGCTGAAAATGAGAATATCAATATCTCTAGATGGTGGCAAAAATAGA
>NW_006400183.1:937458-939092 GCF_000299155.1 Elephantulus edwardii | reverse complement strand
GAGGTCACTCGTGGTTGCTGTGAAGCCAAGCACTGTGACACTGAGGAGTCAAATGTGAGAATGGTTACCCATGGTGGACAGTGTTTGGTGGAGCTCTTTGATTAAAACAAGCTAGGAAGCAGGAGTGGCATCCACTTCCTTAATAGCTTGCCTCTGGAAACCCTATGAACCTGGACAAAGAACGAAAGTTATATGGGTGTCCAGGACTTTCTTTCATGGGGTTGCTATGAGTTGTCTGTGACTTGCCAACACTTAACAACAACTTATATAAGAGGAGATGGTCTATATTTATTTGATGGGGGTCACTGGTCGATTTGAAACAGCAGAGAGGTCGACTTTTGGGTTAGCAGCATGACTTTCTATAGGCTATGTCACCAGAGCTTTCAAGAGTTAATAAATACTTGCAAATACTATGTGTTTGGAAGATGAGCAAATATGCACAAAAGTGAGTAAAGCAGAAGGTGATAAATCAGTGCTCTGAAATCTCCCAAGTTTCTTCTTTTTAGTGTCATCATTCTTATTCTACTGCAATGCTTCCTGCTACAATGACAAATAGTCTTTTCTCTTTCCTACAGCACACAGACTAGAGAATCTGAGGAGATAAGATTGGATACACTAACAATATATTCTAGTAATGACTAAAGCAGTGTACGACTTTCATAAGTACGGCATATCAGAGTCCGGGAGTTATTGACTGAAAAGAGTAACATTTTTCCATGTCTTCTCCAGAGTGATTCTAAGCAATCTAGAGAAGAAACAGCAGAAAGAAGATTGATCCAGGAAAAGCCATGGAACCATGGAGAGAAAAAAAACATATCTAAAGTTCTCTTGAATAATAATACAAAGATCAGTCCATCTTTCAATGTAGTTATCCATTGTCATTAAGTTGATTTTTGCTCATAGTGACTGCATAAGACAGAATGGAATTGTCCATACAGCCTTCAAGGCCGTAATCTTAACAGAGGTAGAATGCCACATCTCTCTCCTGCAAGGGCTGAAAGTATTGTTTCAAACTGCTGACTTTTCAATTAGCAACCCAGCACCAATTTGACACCACTTAGAGCAACTGGATATCTTATCATTGAAACAGAAACACCTCTGAATTCAAGAGGAGGTCTATAAGTGACTAGGTCAGGACAGCAGGAGTAAATCAGGTAGTCCTGGGTAAACTGTGCCAACCATATCATATAGACATGAGGAGGTCTTATATGTCACTCAAGGCAGTTGTGAAGTACTGATGCACTTTACCTTGCTTTGTCAAATAGATTAGCAGTATTATTTTGCGAACAATTTAAATCGTGTTCCCATGTTTCCTTTACAAAAGTTTCTCACAGAAATTACGTTTAAAAGATATTTTATTAAATAGATTAAAAATTAAATTTATTGTAAATATTTGTGCTCTTTTTCAGGCCAAAGTCTTAAAGCACAACAATGTTACTCTAAGAATCAAATACAGAAAGTGAGTAGCTGAGTAAATTTTTAAAATGTAAAATTAATGCTTGCTTATGAACAATTAGAACAAAAACATTACAGGTAAATTCTGCTTTTCTCTCCCTATTCCCAATTTACAGTAGTAATATTTTCTTTATACACTTGAAGATAATTTTAAGTGTAAGAATATATATATATATGTT
>NW_006400183.1:924396-937343 GCF_000299155.1 Elephantulus edwardii | reverse complement strand
TTTTTTCTTCATTCAAAGATAGAAAGATACAATAGAACTGTACTTCCTGTCTGTACCTGTAACTGTGTTCCTCAAATTTCTTATCAGCTGAGAATAAGGGAACAATTTTCTTTATTAACATCTCTAGAGAAAAGTTTTTTACAAGTTTAGAATAGGCCTTTGATTTGTGATGCTAGAGAAGAGTAGTGAACATACCAAGGACTGCCAAAAGAATTAACAGGTCTGTTCTGGAGAGGGTGACACATAGCTGCTCCTTGGAGGCAAGGGTTTTGGCTCTCCATCTCTCCTAAATTGGGCATGCTTTCAGGAGGGACCAGTCCTTGAAGAAAGATATCATGCTTGGAAGAGTAGAATGACAATGCAAGAGAGGAAGACCCTGATGAGACGGACTGACACTGTAACTGACATTACAGGGATAGATGAGTCAGAGGCATTGAGACTGGCTAAAAATAGAGTAGGCTTCAGAGGTATTATACATAAAGTCACTATCAGTTGCAGGTGACTTGGTGGCACATAACATTTTATAAAGAAAAATGTATATTCTAATGTTGATAAAGGGAGCTCTCATGGCTTAGTGATAGGGAATTCTGTGGGAACCCAAATGCATGTGGTTTAAATTCACCAGCTACTCCACATGAGAAAGGTCGGCAATCTCCTGCCCTGCAATGTGTGCAACATAATAACAATAACATAATAATGGTGATAAAAGAATTTAAAATTGAGTGCCACGGTTATATTTCCTTAGGATGAATATAGTTTTAGCTGATGACACTGACTTTTTTTAGCACCTCTAAGAAATTTACCATCTTGAGTAGCCTCTATCCAAAACATCTCAGAGTTCCTGCATCACTGTCATGCTCCCACTACACAACTTTGTTTCTTTGTACCAGACATTTTGCATTAAAGATTGAATGTATAGTTTACATTCCTATTGTTGAAGTTGATGGTTGACAAATTATAAAGGGAAAGAAAAGATGAGGTTTTTAACTTACAAAGCCACTTTCCATTTGCAGCTGCATGGAGACTCCATTGCACAACAGAACAAAAAGCTGCCCAGTTTTGTGCCGTAACGTGTGCCACCCATTCTCACTATTTGAAAGCTCACTGTTCTTCAGAAGTAGATAATTAGGTCATGCCCCCCAGTCTTTCTCAGCTTGGAGTTTCCCTGACACCTGTTCAGTGTCACAGCAACACTAAAACATCCCTTAACAGAAAGATGGTGAGTGTGAGTGAGGTGTATTGGCCAGTAACGGAACCTGGGTATCCAACACAAAAGGCAAGAATTCTATCTCTAAACCACAACTGATCCCTTTCCTTCCCATGGGTTACCCTAGGGAATTCAAAGTTCTGTAAGTATTAAGCTCTTCTTTTTAAGTCACTCAGAGACAAGGATCACTACGGTTCATGTTCATTCATTATGCTGCATTTCTGAAGACCAGAGACTAAGTTGTGTGTATTCAACAAATCACTTATACATCACATAAAGACAACTGAGAAAAACATTATTAAAAAAGAAGATCCTGAAGATGAGAGGATAAAAAATATGCCCACGGCAAGCCCAACTAATTTGGGAAGGTCTTTCAGAATGCAAATCCAATGTTGTTAAACAATCTTCTATTATATACATTACTCATTGAAAAAGAATGTATTTCCTTAATGTGTCTGACAACTTGCTAGGTAGATGTTAGATTACTTTTTTTAGGACAGTATAGAGTTAAAAAAAATAGGTAATTTCCATAACTAAGGGATTTCATTGATATTGAGGAAAAATACCAAAAAGTATGACTGTCTACATATCTCTCATGATAGGTATCCAAGAGGAAAGAAGTGAGGACAATGTGTTGATTCAATAGATATGTGAGCATTGAAATTTATATACGTTTAGGTTTCTGATATTTACTTTGCTATCAACTTGACGGCACATAACAACAGCAACAATATATTTCCAACATACTCGGTTGAAAATTGTGAAGAAGTATTTGTTTTTATCAGTATCTTTTCACATTATTAATAGTAATCTGTATAAATTGCTAATAAAATTACTATAACTGACTGATATTACCAATAACCATGCCTTTACTGAACTGTTGGATTTTTATATTTCAGGGAATCAAGAATTGAAGCAGTTAATATGAATAAGGTAAATGAGAGTGACACACCGGGAGAATTCATCCTGTTAGGGTTCACAGATCGGCCATGGTTGGCACTTCCCCTCTTTGTAGTGTTCCTTATTTCCTATATCTTGACCATTTTTGGCAATCTGGGAATAATTTTAGTGTCACGTGTGGATCCCAAACTCCATACCCCTATGTATTTCTTTCTTACTAATCTGTCTTTCCTGGACCTTTGCTACACCACAAGTATAGTTCCCCAAATGCTGATAAACATATGCAGCATCAGGAAGGTCATCAGTTATGGTGGCTGTGTGGCACAACTTTTCATTTTTCTGGCCTTGGGGTCCACTGAATGTCTCCTTCTGGCCGTCATGTCCTTTGATAGGTTCGTAGCTATTTGTAGACCCCTCCATTACTCAGTTATCATGCACCAAAGACTCTGCATCCAATTGGCAGCTGCATCCTGGATTAGTGGCTTTTGCAACTCAGTGTTACAGTCTACTTTGACTCTTGAGATGCCCCTGTGTGGAAACAAAGAAGTGGATCATTTCTTCTGTGAAGTCCCTGCTCTGCTCAAGTTGTCCTGTGTTGACACAACAGTAAATGAAGCTGAACTATTTTTCTTCTGTGTTCCGTTTCTTCTAATACCCTTAACACTTATCCTTATATCATATGGTTTCATTGCCCAAGCAGTGTTGAGAATAAAGTCAGCTGAAGGTCGACGAAAAGCATTTGGAATTTGTGGCTCCCACTTAATTGTAGTGCTACTTTTTTATGGCACTGCTATCTATATGTATATGCAACCACCATCCCCTGCCTCCAAGGATCGGGGAAAGATGGTGTCTCTTTTCTATGGAATCATCACACCCATGTTGAACCCCCTTATTTACACACTCAGAAACAAAGATGTAAAGGGAGCTTTTAAGAGGTTAGTTGTAAGGATCTTTTTGATCATGAAATTATAAATATGTTTTGCTTAAGACTTGAACTTTTCCTTAGTTAATTTAGCCAATCAAACTGGGCCAATAAACAACATCAAGATAAATGGAACTAAGACTGAAGTTGCAAAGGACTTAATTTTATTGGAATCCACAATTAGTACCTATGGAATCAGCATTCAAGAAATAAAACAACTTACTGCCTTAGGACATCTATTGCCATGAACCTCTTTTAAAGTGCTGAAGGTTAAGTATGCCACTTCAAAGGCTATGGTACACTTGATCAAAGACATGCTCTTGTCACTTGTTTCCTATGTTTGTGAAAGTTGGGCAATAAATAACACTTTAGAATTGTAGTATTGGTAAAGAATATACCAAATTGTTGGCTATACTGTACACTGCCAAAGGAAGAAACAAATCTATCTTAGAAAAAGTGCAACCAAAGTAAAATGTCTCTTAAAATTAAGGCTAGAGAGACTGTCACATATATTTCAGGCATATTAACTGGCAGAACCAGTCACTGAAGATGGCTGTCTTGCTTGGAAAAGGAGAGGATGATGAAGGAGAGAAAATGGGCTTAAGCATGACAGATACTCTGAGGGTCACGCAGGACGGGATATGCTTTTACTCTGTTGTGCATAATGTAGTTACAGGTTAGAGCCAACTTGACAGTATCTAACAATAAAAAACAATTACAATTTTTCCTAGTTACACTATTTCCATTATTTATAGAACTTTTATGGTGACTGTCCATAAATAAAATTTCATTGACAGAGAACTCTATTTTCCTCTACTACCTAAGTATATTCATTGTCCTTCTCTCCATCTGGTATTGTTGTTGTTGTTGTTAATTGCCATCAAGTTGTAGGTGACTGACAGCAACCCTATGAACGAAAAATCTAAGCACTTGTATAACTTTTATTGTTTCTCCAAGTTCATAGGGTTTCTGGAAGCAAGCTATTTTGGAAGTGGATGCCACTCCTGTTTCCATGCTTGTTTTAATTGGGGCACTCCACCAAACGCTGTCCACCATGGTTGACCATTGCCTTCTTAGATCTCTAATATAGTACAACTTTAAAAATCTTTAAGATCTCACACACTGTATAGTTGGAGAAGAATAAACATCTTTAAGATTAGAATAAACACTAAGAACCTTTTCTTTAGAAAAAGAACATTTTCATATGCATATAATCTGTCAGTAAAAATATAATACTAATGATCTGCTAGAAATGAAACAAACTTTCATTTTAGAATAGAATAATTTAAAAAATAGAATAGAATTCATTTTAAAGAACTTTTTTTTTAAAAAAAAGAATAGATTATTTTAAAACATGGATACATTTATGGACATTCATGTCTGATATTTTATACTCTGAATTGCAGAAAGAACAGTAAAGTTTAAACGAAATAATAAACAAAGTGTCTGTTCTCAGACACATGGGGGAGGGAGAAAAATCATGAGCAAGGCTAGAGAGAGTTTGTGAAACTCTAAGTTTACATATTATCATCCTTGTTCAGGGACTATACTAATCTTATCTGGATCATTCCCATTTTAGTTTATGTGCTGCAAAGTGAGCATTCACCCTTAAACATTATCAGTAAATTTATTAGTTGAGTTCTGAGGCTGGATACTTCCTGTGAGTTTTGTGACAAAACATTCTGCCAGAGGCTAATTTTCTGCAGCACCTAAAGTTGGCCTCTTTATCTTAACAAACTCAATCTCTGTCTTAGTTACAAAGTTACAGATTTTACAAATTTACAAACACAATAGAAAATGTTAGTGAGTACATTTTCTTTTGTGTTTGGCTATATTATTTTTGGGGGTTTTGAAATTGGTTTGCATACAGTAATTTGTATACATTGTGTTTCAATGTATAGAAAGCTTATATTTTTCTTATGCAAGATGGAAAGGTTATTTGTACCAGGTTAATGTTCTTGCAATAGGTAGTACAGAGTGTAATTTACACTAGTTTTATGTGGCCTTCAGAGACATTACAGTGCTAAAGACAATTGTCACACATTGTAAATTTCTTAAGGAACCTTGGTAACAAAGATCGTAAAGTGTTAGGCTGCTAACTCAATGATCAAAATTTCAAATCCACCAGCTGCTCCACAAGAAAAAGATGA
This sequence comes from Elephantulus edwardii, assembly GCF_000299155.1. Taxonomy (NCBI): domain Eukaryota; kingdom Metazoa; phylum Chordata; class Mammalia; order Macroscelidea; family Macroscelididae; genus Elephantulus; species Elephantulus edwardii. Next base: position 932,164 of record NW_006400183.1, on the reverse strand, counting down.
GTAGTATCTCACACAGATTTTATAGACTCAGAAATGTCATGGAGAGTTGCTCTGAGTTGAACTTGACTTGATGGCTATGGCTTTAGTTTGATTTAGGGGTTATTGCTTATTTGATGTATCATGCTATTTTTATTTAATTGCTTCTTCATTACCTTCTTTGTCCATTTTATTTCCACCAAATATATCATAAAAGATAGCCAACACAACTAAGTACAAGAAGTACAATAATAACATTCTTTCTTTAGCTATTATGTTAGTATTCATTTCTGCTTCAGTATAATTCTCATACAGTACTATGTACTTTTAGACTATAACGTACATCTGAGTCACCTGGGGCCTTTCAAACTCTAGTTTGTGTATCTCAGTTCATTGCCAGAATTTCCAAGTGAGTAGGTCTGTTCTGGGCCTGAGAATTTGCTTTTGTTACAAAACCCCTAATAATGATCCTTTTTCTAGTCGGACAAACCACAACTTAAAAGTCACAGTGTTAACAGTTAAAACCAAAGTTGTTTTGGTTGAAATCTTGTTCATTCTTTCTATCAGTGAGAATTGTAATGACAAGAGAAAATGGTAGTCAATCCTAGAAAACTATACTGAAATAAGAATATAAAAGTTTTTTCCCCTAAAGAAAATGCAGTCATATCTTAACATCCAAATAAATAATATACTGAGTTACAAGAGTCAAATTTGGATAAGAATGCAAAATCAAAATCTAAGTATTGTGAGTTGTTGGTGTTGTTGTTGTTATGTGCCATTGAGTCACTTGCGACTCATAACGACCCTATGTAAAAGAGCCCTAAACACCATTCTACCCTGTGCCAGCCTCACTGTCTCAAACACACTCATTGCCACCACTCTGCTCACAGACTCGATCCATCTCATTGAGGGTAGTCCTCTCCTGTGCTGTCCCTCCACTCTTCCAAACATGATGTCCCTCTCTAAGGACCAGTCTCTCCTTGCAACATGCCCAAAGTATGTCAGAGGAAGCTTCAGAATCCTTGACTCCAAGGAGCATTCTGGCTTAACCCTCTCTAGGACAAATCTGTTTGTTCTCCTAGCAGTCCATGGTATATTCAACACTCCTCTCCAGCACCACAGCTCAAAGGCATCAATTATCTATCATCCCTATTCATTGTCCAATTCTCCTATGCATAGCATGTAATTGCAAAGACTATAGCCTGGATCAGGTGCACCTTAGTCTCCAGCCTGACGTTGTTGCTCTTCAGTACTTTTGAGAGGTCCCTCACAGCTGAGTTCCCCATGCAATTTGTCTCCAGATTTCCTGGCTGCTGTTACTGAGAGTGTTGACTGTGAAACCAAGTAAACCAAAACTGTTAACTATCTCAATCTCTTCACCATCCATACTGATGCTGCCAATTGATCCAGTGGCGAGAATCTTTGTTTTCTTGATATTGAGCTTCAATCAATGTGAAGACTGCAGTCCTTGACCTTCTGCAGCAAGTGCTTCAGGGCCTTCTCAGTTTCAGGAAGCAGGGTTCTGTCATCTCCATAACACATGTTGTTGATTTTTTCCACCAATCCTGATGCCACACTGCTCCTACAGCCCAGTGTCTCGGATGATCTGTTCTGCATACAGATTGTAAAGATATGGAGACAAAATACATCTCTGAAGGACTTCTTTCTTGATTTTGAACCATCCAGTGTCTCCTTGCTCTGTTCTGATGACTGCCTCTTGGTTCAAGTATAGGTTTCACATTAGCACAATCAAATGTTCTGGGATTCCCATTCTTCTCAGAGTCAGCCATAGCTTGTTGTGATCCACACAGTCAAAAGCCTTAGCATAGTCAATGAAGCACAGATAGACATTCTTCTGGTATTCTCTGTTTTCTGCCAAGATCCATCTAACATTAGCTATAATATCCCTAGTACCACGACCTCTTCTAAATTCAGCCTGCTCATCTGGCAGTTCTCTATTGACATATTGTTCCAAACGTTTTTGGATAATTTTCAGCAGAATCTTGCTTGCATGTGATATCAATGATATTGTTCAATAATTTCCACACTCTGTTGGGTCACCTTAAAAACAAAACAAAAAACCAGAGTGGTAAAAAGTTGAACAGTCTTCCCAGTCACTAAGGGCTGTAGAATCTTTATCAACTGGTGTCAACAAGAAATCTTTGCTTGTTATGATGCAGTTGCTATGGAGCCCGATGATACTGGAAATGGACTTGAGCTTCAAGTGGTCTTAGAATTTATGAAGTGTTATAACTCTAATTACATTCATTTTCTTGTCCAAAGAGTTTACTTTAAAGGCAAAGCCTTTGATAATGATCTCAAATCCTTGCTTTACTGGCAAATAATTAGAATATGCTAACTATTTAAAGTATCATCAGTATTTACATATTTCAGTACTGCTTTAATATAGAAGGAGAATTGATGCCTTTGAGCTTTGGTGTTGGAGAAGAGTATTGAGGGTACCATGGATTGCTAAGAAAACAAACAGATTCATCCTGGAGAGGGTTAAATTGAGCTACTCCTTGGAGGCAAGGATTCTGAGGCTTCTTCTGACATACTTTGGTCATGTTATAAGGAGAGACTGGTCCTTGGAGAAGAACAACATACTCGGGAGGGTGGAGGGCAGGCTCAGTAGGGGAAAGTCCTCTATGACGTGGATTGATTTGGTGACTGGGGTAACTGGGATGAGTGTGTCAGAGACACTGAGATTGGCACAGGATAGAACAGAGTTTAGGGCTGTTGTACATAGGGCCGCTATGAGTCGCAAACGACTCGAAGGCACATAACAACAACAACAATATAAGGAGCTGGTAAATGCCCTATGGGTAGAAGTTACTGATGTACAGCAAATTATCTACTCTAGTACTATTCCTGAATGTCCTGAGTCTTCAGCAAGCCCTAGCAGAGTAACAACAGCAAAGTAACATACCAGGGAAGAGAAAATTGGATATAAAGCAATCTCTTAAAAAACATGTATATAGTATTTCTTTAATATTCAAAAAAACTCATTTCATTGAGTAGGAATTGGCTTATAACTAACCCTTCATTAAGCTTCCAAAGCTGTAAATTACATGGGAGGAGATTTCTCATTGTTCTCTTGGGAGTCACTAGTGGATTCAAATGGCCAGAAAGACTCCCTGCATTTTGAATTAGCAGCACAATGACATCTTTAAAACAAACAAACAAAAAGGTGGATTTGAATTGCTGGATTTTGAGTTAGGACTTTTACCAGAGTGGTAAAAAGTTGAGCATTTGTAAAAAGCCCCTAGGACTCCTACACAAGCTCCAAATATGGTGAAATTTTTCCTAAAAGATAGGGAGGCCTAATGTAGTCATGCATAGTCATTGTTGTTAGATGCAGCCATATGAACAACAGATCTAAACTCTCTCATATCCTGTGCCATCCTCACATCTCCTAGACACACTAGAGACCATTGTGGCAGTTACTTTGTCAGGCCCCCGGGTTGAGGGTTGTAAAAGGAGCAGTCACAATGTGGAGATGGTGGTGTTTGACTCTGCCTGCTAAAGAGAAACCATCCCCATCAATAATATCCATAGCAGCAAACAGCTGCTAGGTCAGACACACCACTCCTTATGCTTCTGCATCTATTTCTGATGATCATATGAGTTTGATATTTGCTGTTAACTCACAGACTTTACTCACATTTGTTTTACTAAGAGTGGAGTTTATTAGGGAAATGGGGTGGGGAGTGGGAGAGGCAAAGAATGTATTATAATACAAGTCTAGGTTTAGTCCAGCAATTCCAAACCAGACTACTAGCAAGACACAATTCCTTAATGAGTAAAAGTCTTATTTTAGTTCAGCAACTCAAATTAAAGGAACTCCTGTTTCCTCAATCATCCATCAAGGTTTGCCTCAGAGCAGTTATAAGTTAGTGTCTCCTGCAAGCATCTGGCAAACAAAACTTTTAACTGTGGCCAGCACAAATGCAAAAAGCCTCAGGTTACATCTTGCCGGAGTCTCTCCACAGAAATGTCACAGTCTCTCCATCATCATCACCAAGGTCTTGCCACCAGGATCTCACTCTGGTCTGCCTCTCACAAGGGTTGTGCTCCAGTCTCCCTCAAATCTTGTTACCCTGTGTGAGAAGCACATCTCTTTCTCCACCCCCACTCCCAGTCCCACAGCTGTGCATGATCTGCAAGATCATGTGTCTGTAGTTGAGGTAGCTGGAGACCAGAGGGGGCTAATGTAATGCCCAGAAAAGCCAACTTTTAAGGTACTATCACAAGAGTCTTCCTCTCTTTCACCGACCCTCTGCCTTTCTGAGCATAATGTCCCTCTCCTATATATACCTAGACCAAAAGGGGAACTGAGGCACAAATGAAGACTTGTACACCAGTGTTCATAGTAGTGTTATTCATCATCTCAAGAACATGGAAATAGGCCAAATACCCAACCACAATCAAAATGGATTGGGAAAGTATGGTACAGTCACACGATGGAATACTATCAAGCACACAGGAGCAATGATTTTCTAAATTACTACATAACTTCAGAGGGACTGGAGAGAATCATGCTAAGTTCACTAACAGTTCCCTAAGGACAAATACTGTATGAGACCATTATTGTAGAAACTGCATCAGGATCCAAGGGGAAGGATGGGGGAGCAGAGGGATGAGGATGGATGGTGTCTGTGCGTGGGTGTCACACAATTTGATGGGTGGAGGGACAGGCGGGTAAAGGAAACCAGAAAGATCTGGTGTGAAAAACAGTGTATACAAACTTTCTAAGTAAACCACTATAAAATAAAAATTTTATTTACAAAAGAACCCTCATTAAATATTTTATTTTAAAAAAGTAATACAAATTCAATAGCATGACATTTAAACATTTTTGACTGGATATTTTACTCCTAGTTTCTTGAGTTTTGGAAAAAAGATGACGTTTCAGAAAAAGTTTTGCAGAACAAATCATTGATGGTAGAGGACTATTATTTCATGAACATCACCTCCCTCTCATTTTCCCCCTGGGTATGTAGCTAATTAGTATAAATTATGAAGGAGAGTTTTATAATTTAGTGTTAGAGGCTTCAACCAGAGACCTAATCATGCACCAACATTGGTAGACATCATACATGATATCTCTTAACTATTTTTCAAAACTGGTAGAAGGAAAATCTAAAATATGGAATTGATTCTCTAATGCCACGCAATGTGATACGTGTAAAGACAGCATTATGCATCTGCAATAATCCCTCTTTATCCTAAAATTAAATCTAACTGGGCAGCTCACAACTTGCTACATGTTAAGTGGAGCTCAAGTCAACTAAACAATCAAGTTTGTACATCTGAGTGCTACTTGAATTCAAGCCTGTTTGGATATAAACATTAACTGACCTATCTCCAGTGCTTAAAATGGAGGTAAGTAGACTACACTTTGGAAAAATACTAAATTTAAAATTAACAGTTTAAAAAATTTGAGGGTTCACCATGTTCATAAAGTCTTTATAAAGATATGTTTACTTTTTTGCACTTACTGATGATTTCTTTTTGTCTCAAGTATGATTAATTTCTGTGTCTACTTAAGGCAATGTATTATTTTTGGTCAAGATTTAGTGGTTTTTAACTCCATGAATTGTTCTTAATATATTAAATAATTATTTTTATTCATAAAAGGGAAAGAGAAAACCTTTAATGTATATTGGCATAGAGTTTAACAGGTAAACAATCTATGACTGATAAATTTCAGAAGCACAGGTTTAGACTCCTCAGGTCTTTTGTTTGGCAAGGGATTTCATTATTAACAATACTTCAGTCCTAAAAATAGGACTAAAACCCAACATTTAAGTTATTTAAAACTCTTAAAATACAAAATGATACTGCAAGTTTATTTGAAGGTAAGCTTTCCAGAGTGGATAAGTATTTAGAGTTACTATGTGTTTGGAAGGTGAGGAAAAGTACACAAAAGGGAGTAAAGCAGAAAATGAGAAGTCAGGTCTTTAAAACCACCCAAGCTTCCTCCTCAATTTTCCTTCCAGTGCCATTAATCTTATTCGACCCAGTGTTTCCTGCTAGTGTGAAAAAGATTCTTTTTCATTTCCTGTGTCCTCACTGAGTACTCTAGTGTGCCCTGTCATGTTAATTAGGAGGATAATTCATATGACTAGATACACTAATTGCTAAATAATATTGATAACAAAAGCAATTTATTACCTCTATATTAGTACTGAATCTCAGAGTCAGGAGATCAATTGACTGCAAGGCAAACTTTCCTTCATTTGTATCTTCAACAGAAAGGATCCTCGAGTTTTAGAAAGAAAACAGCAATTAGAGGGTCAGTCAGAAAGGCCATGTGTGCTAGATTAAAAAGCTTCGCAGTTCTGCATCAGGACAAGTTTGAGACCTGATCATCATTTTATGAGAAGTAGATTGCTAGGCCTTTCTGGAATGTTTCCTGAAATCTATCCAAGGCATGAGCAATACACAAGCCTCCTCTAATAGAAAAATGATGTCTGTGCATGATGTTCATTGACCACGAAAGGAACCTAGATCTCCCACATACAAGGCAAAAATATTACTGTTGTTTTTAGGTATCTTCAAGCTATGACTTATAGAGACTCTAAAAGCAACATGGCTGAACCTTGCCCTATACAGAATCATTCTCCTCATGATCTCTGTCATGCTCAAGGTCATTATGATAGTCATTATATCAATCATCTTGTTAAGGGTCTTCTTTTCTTCTGCTGATCCTCTGCCTTTCCCAGTACGATGTTTCTCTCTAAGGACTGGTTCCTCCTGAAAATATGCCTAAAGTAGGTAAGATGAAGTTTCCACATTCTTGCTTCTAAGAAGCAGTCTAGTTGTACTTTATTCAAGACAGATTAGTTTATTCTTTTGGGTGTCTGAGAGAGATTCAATTCTCTTTGCAAATACAATTCAAAGGCATTGATTATTCTTCTGTTCTTTTTATTCATTGTTTAACTTTCAGGTGCATGTTCATGTGTACCATTGAGTCAGAACTGACCCATAGCGGACCCTCTGGAGGGTTTTCAGAGGCAATTACATGGGGCACGGGGGTGACTGCTCATCATTACCCATGGAGCAGCTAGTAGATTTGAACTATGTGTCTTTGGAATTACAGTGCAGCTTCTTGCAAGTAGGCCATCAGAGCTCCCGATGCATGTTGTTGTTGTTGTTGTTACGTGCCGTTGAGTTGCCTGCAACTCATAGTGACCCTATGTACAAAATCCCTAAACTCTGCTCTGTCCTGTGCCAATCTCACTGTCTCTGATTACCCCAGTCACTGAATCAATTCCCCTCATAGAGGGTCTTCCCCTCCTGCACTGTCGCTCTACCCTACCAAGCATGATGTCCTTCTCCAAGGACCAGTCTCTCCTCACAACACGTCCAAAATATTTTAGACAAAGCCTCAGAATCCTTGCCTCCAAGGAGCCACCGAGTTTAATCCTTCCCAGGATGAATCTGTTTTCTTAGCAGTCCATGGTACTCTCAATACTCTTTTCCAGCACCACAGCTCAAAGGCATCAATTCTCCTTCTATCGTCCTTGGTCATTGTCCAACTCTTTGATGCATAACAAGTGATAGCAAAGACCATGGGCTGTATCAGATGCACTTTAATCTCCAGAGAGACACCATTGCATTGCTCTTCAGGACTTTGGAGACTTCCCTAACAGATTTTTCCATGGCAATATGCCTTTTAATTTCCTGCCTACTGGTGCCAAGAGTGTTGACTGTGGAGCCAAGCAAACTAAAGCTGTGAACAATCTCAATCTCTTCACCATCCATCCTGATGCTGCCAATTGGCCCA
>NW_006400183.1:916399-922461 GCF_000299155.1 Elephantulus edwardii | reverse complement strand
TGATTCTGAAATTCAGGTGGTATGAAATCCAAGTCATATTTTGGCTCCTGTGGAGTTGGTTTAATTTTCCTCAGCTTCACCTTGAACTTGCATATGAGTAATTGGTGGTCTGTTCCACAATCAGCCACCGGCCTAGTTTTCACAGCTGATATTGAGCTTCTCCAGCGGTTCCTTCCACAGATGTAGTCGATCTGAGGAAAGGGGAAAAAAAAAAACACAAAACAACAACCAAAACCAAACCCCACAAAACTCATGGCTTGGATCAGGTGCTCATTAGTCTTTAAATTGACATCTTTGCTCTTTAGAACTTTGAAGAAGTCCTTTTGGACAGTAGATTTTTCCCAGTATAACACACCTTTTGATTTCTTGACTGTGGACCCAGTTAAAATGAAGCTGTTAAATGTTCCAATCTTTTCTCCATCTCTTTTGATGTTACCTACTAGTCCAATGGTGAGAATTTTTATTTTCTTCATATTGAGATGAGATAAAGCTACTAACTTTCCTTCCCTTTGGGGAGCTCTGGTGGTGTAGTCCATAGAGAGTTGTGCAGTTAACTCAAAGCAGCACCTGTCTGGTGGAAGTTGGGCAAGTACCCTCCCTGTGATATACAACCTCTGAAAACAGCTGGAGGGTGACCTATGGGTGAGTTGTGATTCTAGCATGTTGAGTCAGAGTTCTTAATCCCAAGTCATTCTTTTCCGAGTATCTCCCACCAAATCAAACCAAATCTAACTCAATACCATGGAATAAATTCTTTCTCTCTCTCTCACACACACATGGTTTCAAGGAATACAAACATTTACTAGAGGAGACTGCCCATCTCTTTGCTGTGGAGCAATTATTGAATTGGAACTCTTGGTTAGCAGCCTGTTACGCTACATATTGCAGCACTTCTTTTCATCTATTTTGTTGTGTTTTCTAAAAGCCAGAGACTAGGCAGTGCATATTTCAGAAATCACTTACTTTACATCAAGACAACTGAGAAAATTATCTTAAATTTAAAAACAAGGAACTCAAAGATCAGAGGATAAGATACATGTGTAGGGCAATGTTACTGATTTAGGAAGGTAGGGCTATGAGTCTAGGCCTGCCAAATTGCAAGTTCTATTTTCTTTTAAAGAAACCTATATAACTTCCTGTAAGCTATTCACAGAAAAAGGAAATATCTCCTTCAAGGGTGTCTGATAATTTGCTAGATAGATGTCAGATAAATGAGTTTTATTTGAAAGTTTTTGAAGGGATTAATGTGTAGAGTTTAAACTATGTCATTGATTGTACAGAGAATCTAGTTGACAATGAAGAGAAATGTCAAATGGCAGGACCTACGCTTACACCTGTCTAAAAGTAGGTGTCTTGGTGGAAAGAACTGATAACCAAAGCAAAACATTTTGTGTTTCCATAGCAAAAGCAAACCCTCTGCCATGGAGTCAATTTTGAGTCATAGAAACCCCATAGGACAGAAGTACCGTCCATGGGGTTTTCAAGGCTATAAACCACTACAGCAGCAAATTACCTCATCTACTCCCACCCCCATTGAATAGCTGGTAGGCTCCAACTGCTGATCTTTCTGTTAGCAGCCAAATTCTTTAACAATTGCACGACCAAAGCTCCCACAGCAGAAGATCAAAGAAAAATTTCTTTGGATGCTGAAACTTATTATCTATTTAAAATTTTTGAAATGCATTTGAAAAAAAGACATCATGCTTGGAAAGATGGAGGGTCACACAAAGAAAGGACCATTCTCAAAAAAGATAGACTGATACAGTAACTTTAGGGACTTGGGCATGTCAGAGATCATGAGGTTGGTGAAGGATAGGGCAATATTCAGCTCTGTTGTTTATATCACTATGAGAAACACTCAATTTGATAACTCCTAACAAAAATAACAATATATTGTCACGAATTTAGAAACTCAATTGATATACGTGGGAAAATAATTATGTATTTATTAATTCATTTTCATATTATTAATAGCCTCTATCTCTATATTTATGCAAATTGCTACCAAAAATAATTATAACTGACATAGTAACTATATTTTCATTGACCTATTGGCTTTTTGTATTTCAGAAAACCAAGAGTTGAAGCTGTTAACATGAATAAGGTAAATGAGAGTATCCCACAGGAGTTCATCCTGTTAGGCTTCTCAGATCTACCATGGCTGGAACTTCCCCTCCTTGTGGTATTCTTGATTTCCTATGTCTTGACCATTTTTGGCAATCTGGCAATAATTCTAGTGTCACGTCTGGATCCCAAACTCCAAACCCCTATGTATTTCTTTCTTACAAACCTATCTTTTCTGGACCTTTGCTACACCACCAGTATAGTTCCACAAATGCTGGTAAACATATGCAGCACCAGGAAAGTAATTAGTTATGCTGGTTGTGTGATCCAACTTTTGATTTTCCTGGCTTTGGGGTCTACTGAATGTGTTCTCTTGGCCGTTATGTCCTTTGATAGGTTTGTAGCAATTTGTAGACCCCTCCATTATACAGTTATCATGCACCAAAGGCTCTGCATCCAGTTAGCAGCTGCGTGCTGGATTAGTGGCTTTAGCTACTCAGTGTTACAATCTACCTTGACTCTTCGAATGCCTGTGTGTGGCCACAAAGAAGTGGATCATTTCTTCTGTGAGGTTCCTGCTCTACTCAAGCTGTCATGTGCTGACACAACAGCAAATGAGGCTGAATTATTCTTCTTCTGTGTGCCATTCCTTCTAATACCCCTGACTCTCATCCTTATATCATATGGTTTCATCACCAGAGCAGTATTGAGAATAAATTCAGCTGAAGGTTGACGAAAGGCATTTGGGATTTGTGGTTCCCACTTAATTGTAGTGCTACTTTTTTATGTCACTGCTATTTATATGTATATGCAACCCCCATCACCTGCCTCCAAAGACCGGGGAAAAGTAGTGTCTATTTTCTATGGAATCATCACACCCATGTTGAACCCCTTTATATATACACTCAGAAACAAAGATGTAAAGGAAGGTTTCAAGAGGCTGCTTGTAAAGGTCTTCTTGACCAAAAATTAAGAAATATGATGTTGTTTTTATGTGTCCTTGAGTTGCTTGCAATTCACAGCAACTCTACCTACGGCAGTTGAACTTGGTCTTTCCTGAGTCAACATCATTGTTTCTGCCACACACCGCCTCCCCATTACTACAGTCACTGAATCAATCCATCTCATCCAGGGTCTTCCTCTCTTGAACTGTCATTCTACCCTCCCAAGAATGATGTTCCTTCCCAAGGACTGGTCTCTCCCAGCAACATGCCTGAAGGATATTAGAAGAAGCTTCAGAATCCTTCCCTTCACGAAGCAGCCTGATATTACCCTCTCTGGTATGAACCTGTTTCATTTCCTAGCAGTCCATAGTATAGCCAATACTCATGTCCAGTACCACAACTCAAATGCATCAATTCTTCTTCTACAGTTATTGCTAAAGACTCAAAATGTACTTAAATAATGAAAATCTTTACTAGTGGTTTTATTGCCTTTGCTCTTAAAACTATTATGATGATCATGATCATAAAATTTTGTTAACAGAGATCTCCATTTTAAAATCTCCACTTTATGGTTTGCATACTGAGTGAAGAGTGGAGTTTCTTGTCCAGACAAGTTAGGAATCCTTTCTCCAGAAATAAAATTTTTACACTAATATAAATAAACACACATTTACAAACCCATATGCAAAAGTCTTTTTAAGCAATTGGAGATCTAACAGAAGTCCCTATAATTATCTATAGTTCCTAAATCTCAATTTTAGATTTAGGGTAAAAAGTTCGAGATAGGACACACTAGGGTTCACCTAGGGGCTTTACCTCTTTATCTCCTTCTGATATCCTGTTATTGCCTTATACTCTGCTAACCATTAACATCTGTCTATTGCTAACCTTCCCTTGTGATAAGACATTGTTCTTTACAGATTGTTTTTGTTGTTATGTGCCCATGGACAAGAGCTCTGAAGCCTGCACAGTCCTGGGCCAGTCTCATTGACTCCAACACAACTACTCCTATTTCTCTAGTTATTGTATCAATCCATCTCATCTGGGGTCTTTCTCTTCTGCACTGTCCCTCTATCCTTCCGAGCGTGATGTCCTTCTCCAAGGATTGGTCCCTCCTGGCCACATGCCCAAAGTGCGTGAGCTGGAGCTGTAAAACCTTAGCCTCCATGAAGAAACTTGGCTTTCCCCTCTCAAAGACAGACCTGTTTGTTTTCTTGGTGGTCCATGGTATGTTTAAGACTCTTCTCCAGCACCACAACATGAAGGCAAGAATTCTTCTGTCATCCTTAATCATTGTCCAGCTCTCTGAGGCGTAGCAAGTAATTATGAAGACCATAGCCTGGATTTGGCACACCTTAGTCTCGAGACTGACATTGTTGCTTCTCAGTACTCAGGAAAGGCCAGTTAGCTGTCTTAAAATATTGTCTAAAGCTAAATCAGTTTAAATTGATTCCGGGGTTATGATCAGAAACACCACTTATGAATGTTGACTTTCTTAAGCAAGAAGGAAAGCTTTTTGACAGACAAAAGAATTGAACTGAAGGACATTTCTCCACAGCACATGTGTCCCATCCTTTAACATGTGACGTCCATTGACCTAGAAGTTTCTGCAACAGTGCCCATCTGGAAAACCAACTAACTGCATGCACACCTAATTAATATAATCCTGCTTGTAGGTGCTATTTCCCAGAATTCCCCTTAAGAATAAAAATGGAACATCTTCTCACTTAAATCTCGTTGGGTGAATTGTGGGTAATGTTGTCATGAGGTCATTTTTTCTCCCTAATAACATAGGTTACCCCTCTCCTTTGTAAGATGTTTTCTCTTTAAATAATTTCCTTGCTAGTATGAAAAGTTCTGGTCTTTTACTTTGTCATTCTTGCTAGTGGGAGAAAGAATCTGAAATTTGGAAGTTAGTTATCCAGTAACAACCCCAGATTAAATTTTTACCACCATTGTCATATCAACACAATTTTCAAATCCGCAAAGCATTTTCTTCAACAGTTTTGACTAGAACTTTTATTCTCATGATTCAGCTTCAGCACTCACCATTTCTCCTAAAATTCTATTTTATTCTATTTTGTTTTTACTGTTCTTGTTGTTGTTGTTAGGTGCCATCGAGTCAACTACAACTCATAGTGACACTACAAACAACAGACTTTCCCTTATCTGGTGCCATCTTCATGATCTTTGAAATGCTTGGTCCCATTATTACCAACTGTACCAATCCATCTTGTTGGAGGTTTTTATTAAAAGTTATTGCTTGAATTTTTTTTACAATCCCTCCACTATTTTTGTTAGTCCATTAAGCACTTAGTAGTTTAAGTATGAAAATACAGCAAATCATATAATGATATCCATTGTTTGTTTAGTACAGTTTTCTTGTTCACAGTTCTAATCTCATGTTCTGCTGTTACTATTGTAGTTATGAACCAAATCATAAAGAAATGATAATAATTATAGAACAGTGTTCATGTCTTTTGTTGATAGGGTCATTAAGTATTCAGCTGCTAATTGATACTAGTGTTGCTATATTTTGGAGGAATATTCTTCACTTTGTATATCACTGCTTGTCAATTTGTTGTAGTGAGGTAATCTGGGTTTGCTGTGATGCTGAACCTGTGCCATTGGAGTATCAAATACTATAATGGTTTACCAATGTGGACAGTGGTTGGTAGATCTCCCAGTTGTAGCACAGGTGTGGAAGCAGAAGTGGCTTCTATTTCCTAAACTACATGCCTCTGAAAACTCTATGAACTTGGAGAAACTTATAGGCATTAGGTCTTTTGTTCATGGAGTTGCTATGAGTTGTGCTGGACTTGATGGCAATCAACAACAAGAAGAACAACAAATTACATGTCAAGAAATTGCTCATCGTTCTCCCTCAGTGTCATGGTCTAATATCACGTTAATTTTTTTGAGGTAGGCAGCATAAAGTACAAGGTAAACTATGTCCATGTCACCTTCTAAGCTCACTGAAGGTCTAAGGACAATATTCACATACTGCATTATTTGGTGTTATGCAACATAATATAATTATTTTAATATTTTTCT
>NW_006400183.1:908165-915424 GCF_000299155.1 Elephantulus edwardii | reverse complement strand
TGAGCCTCAGTCCATACTGAAGGCTGCAGTCCTTGACCCTCTGCAGCAAGTGCATGAGGTCCTCCTAATTGAATGTCTAATATCTTTTAAAAAATATCTTTTATTTGAGTGGAAGTTTACATATCCCATTGGTTTTCCCCCAGCAATCATTTATAACATATTTGGTGGGGTTCTTTTGTTTGCTTTAAAAAAAAATATCTGTATTGTAGATCCCCATCTTACTCCAGAAATAAATTTTAATGTAGTTGGACTGCCAAGAAAACAAACAGATTCATCGTGGAGAGGGTTAAACCAAGCTACTCCTTGGAGGCAAGGATTCTGGGGCCTCGTCTGACATACCTTGGGCATGTTGCAAGGAGGGACAGGTCCTTGGAGAGGGACAACATGTTTGGGTGGGTGGAGGGACAGTGCAAGAGGGGAAGAGCCTCTATGAGATGGATTGATTCAGTGACTGGGGTAATCTGGACGTGTGTGTCAGAGGCAGTGCGATTGGCACAGGATAGAGCAGGGTTTAGGGCTGTTGTACATAGGGTCACTATGAGTCGCAAGCAAGTCGATGGCACATAACAACAACAACAAGTCTGAGGGAAGGAGCTGTCAATTTGCATTTCTAAAAAAAATTTGGAGAGACAAAGGAAGGCATTAGACTTCAGGAGAGAAGGCACCATCAGGTGAGACACTCTTTTCCAGAGCTAGCACTGGTGCCAAAAAGGACAAGAAAGTTTAGGACAGAGAGCTACAAGCAGGAGAAACAGTTTCTCACCTTTCTGTGAGATAAAGCTAACGTGAAACCCTCCTTTGCACAAAGTGTTTAATGTGGTGCCCCAGATCTTGCACTAATCCAGAGACAAAGGAAGACATTTGGCTTTTAGAAAGAAGGTGCCAATAGGTGAAACCCTCATCCCTAGAGCCAGCACTTTCAAGTGTAAGCCAGGGACAGTAGGGACTGAAACTCCCCTGGGAAAAGCTCACTCCATTTGGGGATCCGTGCCTCCACCACTGTGGCTCCATCTCAGATCCCAAACAGGACAAGAGTGTTTGAGACAGAGAGCTATAAACAGGGGAAAGACTTTCTCAGCCAGCATGCTGAGCTGCAAGATAGAGAGGTGAATTGAAACTCCCTGGGCAGAAACAGCTCAAGTAGAGCATCTGGTCTTACCACTCAGCCACTCTGTAGGCAAAGGAAGGCAGAAGAATTTTAAAGAGGAGACTATAATAAAAGGAGATTACTGCAGTGCAGAGTAGAGAAAACATTAAGGACTTTTTAAAATGCAAATTTTCCCAGAGAGCACTTTCAGTAGAGTGAGTGGCTCATCATATAGATTGAACACTAAAATGCAATTAATTAACAACATAAAAATAAGAACTACCAACAACTTACACAGACACAATAGAAAAAGCCTAACACTTATCAAGAAAAACTTCACATAATGTCAAGAAAGGAGCAGGCAGTTTCAAATACTTTGAAAAAAACAAATTACACCTTCTAAAAAAAAAAGCAGAGGATATTGAAGACTGAAGGAATACACAAGAGTCAAAAGGCAGAAGATAATATGGGAGCATTTGAATAACTATGGAATAAAGTACAAATGCTAGAAGAAATATTGGAAGCCAAGAATAAAGGGACTACCCTAGAGACAGAGAATCAGAAGAATATATTGATGTTGAGTTATTTGAACAGCTACAGGAGAAAATCTATATGATGGAAGAAACAATGATCTAACTCAACAATGATCTAATGCAACACCTTCATCAAATAGAAAAAGAAAACTATCTAACCCCATAGCCTCTAGAAGAAAGGAAATTATAAGAAAAAGAGCCAAAATCAATGAAATGGAAAACAGAAAAGAATTGAAATCCACAACAAAACCAGGAGCTTGTTTTTCAAAAGAGTAAATAATATTGGCAAACTTAACAAAATTTAAAAAGGAGAAGACAAAATAATCCGATTAAGAAAAGATGGAGGTTACATCACAACAGAACCAGGGGAAACTGAATCTATAATATTGGAATATTATGAAAAGTTATAAATTTGATAAATTTGAAAACCTCGAGGAAATGGACAAATTCCTTGAAACTCATGCCCTATCTACATTGACACAGTCAGATGCAGAACACTTGAACAGAATCATCACAAAAGAAGAAATTGAGCAGGTCATTAAGAGACTTACCCTCACAAAAAGTCCTGGACCAGATGGCTGCACAGTTAAATTCTACCAAATATTCATAGAGGATTTATCACGAATTCTACTTAAATTACTTTAAAAAATGGAAATAAAGAATGAACATCCCAGAGACATTTAATGAAGGAAGCATAACCTTAATACCAAAACTAGGAAAAGATATTACCAAAAAAGAAAACTACAGTCTCATCTCTCCAAAGAACATAGATGCAAGAATCCTTGCCTAGGCAATAGAATCCAACTGAACATAAAAAATAATTCATCATAACCAAGTGGAATTCATAACAAGTATGCAAGGATGGTTCCGTGTAAGAAAAACAATCAACGTAATTCACCATATTAACAAAGCAAATAACAAGAACCATATGATCTTTGTTAGTGATTCAGATAAGGCATTTGACAAAATCCAACACCCTTTCTTTATGAAGACATTCAGCAAAATAGGAATAGACGGGAAGTTCCTCAACATTGTGAAAAAGTATATATGCAAAACCAAGAGCAAATATCATTCTCAAAGGAGAAAGACTAAAAGCATTTTCCTTGTGAACAGGGACTCGGCAAGGATGCCACCACTTCTTTTCAATATTGTATTTGAAGTACTTGGCTAAGGCAACATGACAGGAGAAAATAAAAGACATCTAGATTGGCAAAGAGATAATTAAACTGTATATGCAGATGATATGATAGTGTACAGGAGATGGGTTGATACAGTAACGGTGGGGTCATGGGGAAGTGTGTGGAAAATAATGAGATTGGCTCAGGATGGGACAGTTTCAGAGCTATTGTATTTCAAGTTGTTGTGAGTTGCAGACAACTCAACAGCACATAACAATAACAACATTATAGAGAACAACATAATCATATGAAAGAGAGTAAGAAAAAAATGATAACATAAATAAATTTGGTAAAGAGTTGTACCCAATATATGCATACACACAGATCAGTACAGAAATACAGATATTTGTATTTATGTATAAAAGTATATCACTCATGTTATTAGTCATTGACATATAGTTGCAATAACTCATAACTGATCAAACACATACACACAGGGAGCTCTGGTGTCTTAGAGGTAAACAGTTGTGCCACCAACATAAAGGCAAACAGCTCAAATCCATCATCTACTCTGTGGGAGAAAGATGAGCAATCTCCTCTCAGAGCCAATTTATTATTTTTGAAATGATATTGGAGGGTCAGTTATGCATCAATTCTCACTCCACAGCACCTAGCAACAACTATATATATATATATAAAGAAATTAATAAATATGACTCAAGGATCACAAATATGTCAAATGATTTGCACTTGACTACTAATCTAATTCAATCTGGATTCAGAAGAGGCTGTGGAATGAGGGATTTCAATGCTGCTGGCAGATGAGTCTTGGCTCTTATACAAAGAATATTAGAATGAGGTTTATAGATCATAACACACTATGGATAACATTAAGAAAAACTCCAAATTGTTCTCATACAAAACCTATACATAAACAAAGAAGCAGTTGTCAGAATAGAACACAGGGACACACTTGGTTTAAAATCAAGAAAGGTGTGTATCAAGGTTGTATGCTTTTTCAATACCTATTCAGTATACATAGTGAGCAAAAGATACTGGACTACAAGAAGAAAAATAATGGCATCAAGATTGGAGGAAGACTAAAAAAGCATTATAAAGATGACACAGTTTGCAGAAAGTTACAAAGACATGAATCACTTACTTAAGAAATCCAAGATTACAGCCTTCAATATGGGTTAGATCTCAATATTAAGAAAATAGAAATCTTCATCATTGGACCAATAGGCAGCATAATGATGTTTCTGTAATGCGCTGTTATGTCAGAATCCACTCATAGCTGATCCTCCAGTGTGTTTTCAGAGACAGTAAATTATACAGAATGAATTGCTTAACTTTCTCCTGTGGAGAAGCTGGTGGATTCTGACTACCTGTCTATTGCATGACAGTGCAAATCCTTACCACTTAATAACCAGAGATCCTTAACATGATGATGGAGAAAATACTGAGTTGGCAGTGATTTCATTTTGCTTGAACTCATAATCAACATCCATGATGGTGGCAGTCAAGGAATCAAAAGATGTACTGTACTGTATAGCTTCTCCCCCACCTTTTCTTCTTGGCTTTCTAATACAATATTCAGAGTCTCTTCTGACATCCATCTCAGTCTTTTCTTCCTCCTCAGTCTTTTTTAAAAAAAATTATTATTTTATTATTTTTGTGTGAGTGTACCGTCAAATCAGATCTGACTGGTACAGGAGGAGGTTGTCGCTCCTTCCTCGACAGAGCATATGGTGGATTCAAACTGTGCGGCTTTGGGCTTGTAGTTGCAGCTCCTTACCACTAGGCCACCAGAGCTCCCCCCTCCTCAGTCTTTGTAATAATCTTTTGTATTCTTTTAGATGATATCCTTCCACAACTCATTTGGTCTTCATTCATTAGTGTTTAAGGCCTCAAAGCTCTCCCTGAGATGGTTTTAAAACTCAGATATAATCACTATTATTCCTCCATAAACCACCAGGTGATATCCATGTGTATGGCTGCCATTCATGTTTCTTACAAAATATTCTTAGGAATAATTTAATATTCACAATAAAAATGTGAATTTTGGCACATGAAGCTATGTGCACTGAGTGAGGAGAACAGCTGGAATTTGGGTGAAAACTATTATTAAAACAATTAGTTTGGGAGCTTCAGGAGTATTCACGCTTGGCAGGGAGCAGTGAACTTCAGAAGGGAGCAGCAAGCCACAGCAGGGAGCAGCAAGCCTTGGTGGGGAGCAGCGGGCCACAGTAAGACATACTTGCTTGGAGCAATCAGGATGGTGGGGATATCACTGCTGATTATTGGACCACATGGTACTACTTCACCTTAAGCAGGAGGGAATGAGACAGCTGGAGCTCAACTGAGGTGGCAGACCCAGTTCTTGAGGGGAAAATCAAGGCTTCCTGGTTTTAAATTCAGGTCCCCATGCATTCCCCTAACCCCCATGTATGTCTAACCCCTACACTATGTGCATCCACTTTCACTGCACGTCTGCCCAACCCTCTTCTAGAGGAATGACTTCAGATCAAGAACCAGCTATCACCTTAGGCATGAAAAAAATCTACCATAACAATATCACAAAAGAAAAAGGCTATTTACACAACTTACACAAGCCCAAAGCAAGATATCATACCCAAAAAGTGACCTAGTGTCAATGGATTTCCTGAAGTAAGAAAGTCTGATGGAACTTTCTGGCACAGAATTTAAAAGAACAGTGATTGAATATTTTCAATGGGTGAAAGATAAACTTGAAGAACTACAGGTCACTGCAAGCAAAAACTAGGAAGAGCTTAAAACAAAACAAACAAACAAAAAACCCCTCCAATACAAAATAGTGCAGATAAAACAAGTGAGACATTAAAGGCTCTGGAAAAACAAGATACCATAGTCCAAAAAATGAAGTCCAATGTTTCAGATGCTGTCAATATGATGGAGGGACACATGAACAGAGTTGAAGAGATGAAACACAGAACCAGCAAAATAGAAGACAGAATTGTGACCACTGATCTGCTAGAACAAAAAGCAGAATCAGAAAGGAAGAAAAAAGAAAATAACATAATAATAATGTGGGACATTATCCAGCGAAATAATGTGTGCATAATCAGAATCTCAGAACAGGAAGGAAGCAAGTAAAGGCACCAAAAAAGTTGTGGAAGAATTACTAGAAGAAAACCTTCCGGGCATAATGAGGAATGTTGTTGTTGTTATGTGCTATTTGGTCACCTGTGACTCATTGTGACCCTATGTACAACAGACCTGAACCTTATCTACATTTACCAGTTTCACTGTGTCCAACACACCTACTCGCATTACCCCAGTATCAGAATCAATCCATCCCATAGAGTGTCTTCCTCTCCTGTGTTGTCCCTTCACCCTCCCAAGAATCAGGTCCCTCTCCAAGGACTGGTCCCTCCTTCCAACATGTCCAAAGTATGTAAGACAAAGCTTCAGAATCCTTGCCTCCAAGAAGTAGCCTGGTTTCATCCTCTCTAGGATGAACTTGTTCATTCTCTTAGCAGTCAATGTATTCAATACTCTTTTCCAACACCACAGCTCAAAGCCATCAATTCTCCTATCATCCCTAGTCATTGCCCAGCTCTCCAACACATAGGAACTGATTGCAAAAAGCATGGCCAGTATCACGCACACCTTAGTCTCCATAGTGATATCATGACTCTTCAGCACTTTGGAGCAGTCTCTAACAGCAGACTTTCCCATCACTATACATCTTCCAGTTTTCTGACTGCTGGTGCTGAGAGTGTTAACTGTGGAGCCAAACAAGCTAAAGCTATTAACAATCTCAATCTCTTTATGTTCTATCACAACGCTGCCAATTGGCCCAGTGGTGAGAATCTTTGTTTTCTTGATATTGAGTTTCAATCCATAATGACTTCAATTCTTGACCCTCTGCACCAAGAGCTTGAGGTCCTCCTCAGTTTGAGCAAGCAGGGTTGTGTCATCTGCTTAACACAGATTGTTGATGCCACAATTCTCCTCATAGAGTCTAGCCTCCTGGATAATCTGTTTTGCATATGGATTGAAAAGGTATGGAGATAGGACACATCCCTGGCGTACACACTTACCAATTCTGAACAATGCAGTGTTTCCTTGCTCTGTTCTGCCAACTGCCTCCTGGTCCACGTTTAGGTTGCACATTAGCATGATCAGTGTTTAGGGATTCCCATTCTTCTCAGTTTTTTGTGATCCACACAGTCAAATTCCTTTGCATAATCAATGAAACACAGTTATACACTCCTCTTGTACTCCCTGCATTCAGTCAAGATTCATCTAACATTAGCTACAATATCCCTAGTATCACAACCCCTTCTAAACCAGCCTGCACTTCAGGCAGTTCTCTGTTGCTGTTGTGTTCCAGTCTTTTTTTTATATTCTTCAGCAGAATCTTGCTTGCATGTGATATTAACGATATTATTCAATAATTTCCACACTCTGTTGGATCACCTTTCTTTGGAATGGGAACAAATATAGATCTCTTCCAGTCAGTTGGCCAAATGGTTG
>NW_006400183.1:905622-906940 GCF_000299155.1 Elephantulus edwardii | reverse complement strand
TATACCTTGCTCATGGATAGGAAGACTCAATATTTTAAAAATGACATTACTACCAAAGGCAATTTACATATTCAGTGCAATCCTAACACAAATATCAATTCCATTTTTCAACAAGATGGAAAAGGCAGTCTTCAATTTCATTTGGAATGGAAAGAAACCCCAAATAAGCAAATCACTCCTTAAAAAGAGAAACATGGTAGGAAGTGTCTCATTCCCTGATTTCAAATCCTACTACACTGCTGTAGCAGTCAAGACAGAATGGTGCTGGTATTAACAACAGACACTTATATCAATAGAATAGAATTGAGAACCCAGAAATCAGCACATCTACCTATGGTCAACTGACTTTTGACAAGGAGATGAAAGCAGTCAAATGTAGAAATGACAGCTTTT
Organism: Elephantulus edwardii; assembly: GCF_000299155.1. Taxonomy (NCBI): domain Eukaryota; kingdom Metazoa; phylum Chordata; class Mammalia; order Macroscelidea; family Macroscelididae; genus Elephantulus; species Elephantulus edwardii. The sequence continues at coordinate 906,547 of NW_006400183.1, read as the reverse complement.
TAAAAAATGGTGTTGGCAAAATTGGAAAATTATCTGCAGAAAACTCAAGCAAGATCCACACCTCATACCATGCACAAAAACCAACTCAAAGTGGACCAAAAACCAAGCACTAAAATCAAGGACTATAAACTTCATTAGCGAACAGCTTGGAAGAACTCTAGAAGCCCTAATCCACAACATAAAGGGTCTTCCAAGCATCCTGAAAAATCCTACAACCAGGTGAGGATAAATTAGATGAATGGGACCTTTTAAGAATCAAATCCCTATGTACATCCAAAAACTTCTCCAACAGGGTAAAAAGAAAAACCACAGACTGGGGAATAATATTTGGCTATGACATATCTGATAAGGGACTCATATCTAGAATTTATAAAATACTTGAGCTGCACAACATGATAAACAATGCAACTGAAAAGTGGGTACAGGATATGAACAGACACTTCACTAAAGAAGACATTCAGAGATCCAAGATGGTGGCAGAGGCAGAGACAGTGTGGTGAGCTGTGGTAGTAGCGAACCACTTAAAGCAGGGCCATTATGGCCTACCACAGACTTCGGCTTATTGATAATTGAACACTTAAACAGTTGATGACTGGCCCTCAGTGAAGATTTAAGCTCAACAACAGGAATTCAAGGATTCCCAAGGAGAAATGCGTGAGTGTCGTGGCTCCCACCCCCCCCCACCAGAGTCCGTGCCCCGCCGAACAGCTGCTGCAGTTCTTAGAGGCTTCCACAGCCTGAACGAATGGATTCCCTCACCCAGGATGGATGCTGGGCACTGGCCCTCCTCAAGACTGGTACAGCGAAGCCCCCACACTGCCGCAAGGTGGTCTTGTACTGGAGATAATTCTTGGAGCCAGGATGGCGGCTGTGGGGGAAGCGGGTGCCTCCGGCCACCCGCACAAGAGGGGCCGCACACCTACCG
>NW_006400183.1:903631-904077 GCF_000299155.1 Elephantulus edwardii | reverse complement strand
CATTATGAAATATGTGATAACATCACGATCAAATTTGGTTGATAGCCCACCAACTTATAATGTTGACTATGGCTACAAAAGCTGGGAGGCCTTTACCAACATCTTCTATTACACCAGAGCCCTTCCTCCAGTGCCTGCTGACTGCCCTACCCCTACTGGTGTAAAAGGGAGGAAGCAGCTCCCTGATTCAAAAGAGGTTGTGGAAAAAGTTCTTCTGAGAAGAAAGTTCATCCCTGATCCTCAGTGCGCAAATATGATGTTTACGTTCTTTGCCCAACACTCTACCCATCAGTATTTCAAGACAGATTTTAAGCGAGGGCCAGATTTTACCAGAGGACTGGGCCATGGGGTGGATTTAAGTCATATTTATGGTGAAACTTTGGACATACAGTATAAACTGTGCCTTTTCAAGGATGGAAAACAAATATCAGATGATTGATGGAGAG
>NW_006400183.1:896064-899783 GCF_000299155.1 Elephantulus edwardii | reverse complement strand
ACAGCCTTTTTAACAAATGGTGTTGGCAAAATTGGAAAAATATCTGCAAAACACTCAAGAGAAGTGGGTTTTAAAATCGTCAACACAGCCTCGATTCAGTCTCTCATCTGCAATAATGTGAAAGGCTGCCCGTACACTGCATTCAGTGTCCCAAACTCCCAGCCCACAGAGACCGTCACCATAAATGCAAGCTCTTCTCCCTCGAGCCTAGATGACACCAACCCTGCCGTCCCGCTTAAGGAACGTTCAGCTGAGCTGTAGAAGTCAATTGGTCATATTTATTTATTTATGTGAACTGGAACTTATTTCACCTAACTTAATTATTTAATATTTATATTTAACACTTCATGTTACATCTTCTGTAACAATTCAGTACTCCTGTTGTGGAGTGTTACTACTTAAGAGGCATGTTCTGCACAAGTTTATTTTAATAAGAACAAAAAAACACACATAGTAGACAAAAGCATAGGACCATTTAACAAAGTTGACCGCTGTTGACCAGCTGACATGCTGCCAAGTTTTGTTTGGAGTTTTTTTTAACTCTATTGGTTTTTTTCAAGTGTATCTTCTATGAAACATTGAAAGCACCTTATTTTGGAATGCTGAAGTATTTCAGACATGTGTTACAAATGAATTTTAGATGAAATCATAAATCAGACATTAGCAATAATTTCTTGTGATTTTTTTTAATGTAGAACTTTCAGGTTTTCTTTAACTTTAAAATTTTATAATGGTTTATTTACAAAGTTCAAATACATTCAATCACTTTTACATTAGTTCCTGTACTAGTTATAAAACATACTTCTACATATTGTATAACAATACCAACTTCCGTCAATAGCATGAGCTATTATAAATTTGAATGGATAAACCAGTGCAAATTAGTGATTGAAACATAGCGTGAGAGACACTGTGCATTTGAATCAAGCCTGATTTTTATGCTGCTCCTTTTCCTCTATTCTTAGCTATTTTACTAAGAGAAACTCTAGTCTGGGCACTTTACCTTCAAATGTTTTCCTGGCCTTTAGGTCTGAATTAGTCTTTCTAATAAGTATTCAGGGAAACCTCAGCTCAGGATGACTATTTAATGCCTGAGTGGTGAAAACATGTTACCCACTCTGCTGCTAACCTTAAGTTCAGAGGTTTGGATGTCCCCCAAAAATGCCTCAGAAGAACTACTTCCCAAAATTTGAAAGATAGTAGAGCTTACCTTAACAAGGAATGTGGCTTACAATAAATACATGGCCAAAGGTGTTAGTGTTTTACAAAGAACTTAAGGGTTCTTTACAGGAGGGGAATTGTTTTCTTAAAAGGTTTAATGTTAAAGAAATTTGAAATGCACTGATCTTGTTAACATTAACCTGCTGACTGAACCTGGGAACTGGGGATCTGTATGTGAATGTATTGGTGCCTCAGACAAATGTGTTAATTTATGTTAAAAAAAAATCGAAGTAAATTTCTATTATTTTTGTACTATTTATGAATTGAAAAAATCTTTACAAATAAATTTTGATTCTATCTTTGCCTTTAAAAAAAAAAAGAAGAAGACATTCAGATGGCAAACAAACACATGTTCACAATCCCTAGCTCGAAGAGAGATGCAAGTCAAAACAACTATGAGATATTATCTTTTCCAAGTAAGAATAGCAAAATTCAACAGAACAATAAGCAATAAATGCTGGCGAGATGGTGGAAATACTGGAGCTCTTTTTTCCTGTTGGTGGGAGTGTAAAATGGAGCAACAATTGTGAAAGGCAGTATGGCGCTTTCTCTAAGAGGTGGAAATAGAAATTTTATTTCAGTATCATCTTACACCTGGCAACGCCATCACTTTGTATATAAGAGATGTATTGTGTGCAGAATGTTGTTTCATCCACTATGTACCATTCTCTAACTAAGGTTTCTGAATACTTTATAGGACCACAGATGTATATGCAATTGGATGTTGTCTAAATTAAGTTTGTGCTGTATATAATCTTGTTGTTGTTGTTACGTGCTATCGAGTCGCTTGCGACTCATAGTGACCCTATGTACAACAGCCTTGAACTCTGCTCTGTCCTGGACCAATCACACCATCTCTGATACACCCATGCTGATTACCCCAGTCACTGAATCAATCCACCTCATAGAGGGCCTTCCCCTCCTGCACTGTCACTTCACCCCACCAAGCCTTATGTCCCTCTCCAAGGACCAGTCCATCTTTACAACGTGTCCAAACTATGTTAGAAGGAGCCTCAGAATTCTTGCCTCCTGGGAGCCGCCCTGTTTAACCCTTTCCAGGATGAATCTGTTTGTTTTCCTAGCAGTCCATGGTACCCTCAATACTATTTATTCTTCAGCATCACAACTCAAAAGTTATTTGTGTTATTTGTGCTTTGATGATTTTTTTTGGCCAATTGTTTAACTAGGACAGCAATTGATAGTTGCAAATATAATATATAGTAGAATTTTCCTCAATTTTTCATAACACTAAATCAACTTACTCTACTTTAAAATGTCCCTTGCTGGCTTTGCAGGTATTTTCATGATGAATACAATTAAGTGGACACAAGTAAGTAGAGATTTGAAATCTGTGATCCTGTCAAGGTTCCTACACTTAGTACCTGAAGTTAGGGTAGCCAAATTAGGTTTTTGTTTTGGTGACATTCTAAATGGATGTTTGAAACTTTAAAATACTTAAAACTTGTACCAAGGGATCTGTAACTGACAGTTTAAAATATTATATTTTTTAGAAGTACTTAGTGAGTCACAAGAGGCATGAGCTTATTTGAAATAAATGAAGTTTAACATAGTTTAAAATAGAGTTGTTGTTGTTGTTGTTATGTGTCATTGAGTTGCCTGTGACTCATAGCAACCCTATGTACAACAGCCCTAAACTCTGATCTATCCTGTGCCAATATTATCGTCTTGTGTTTCCATACTTGAGGGCTCAGCCTCAGTTGCCAAATCTGCTAGTCTGTGTTCTCTTGTACATAGGGTTTTCCAATGAAAAGTTGCATATATAGATACAGAAGATGATTGATGAAGAAAGAATTAAAAGAAAAAAAACCATTTGACCTAGAACTTCCACTACTTGGAATATATCCTAAAGAAACCAGAACTGCCACCCAAGCAGATATATTCACACAAATCTTTATTGCTGCTTTGTTCACAATAGCAAAGAGTTGGAAACAATCTAAGTGCCTATCAACAAATGAATGGATAGAGAAACTGCTGTATATCCACACAATGGAATAAGACGCAGCATTGAAAAACAAGGTACTCATGAAATATTATATGAAATGGTTGGGCCTGGAGGACATTATGGTGAGTTAAATATCTTAATCACAAAAGGACAAATATTACATAATGCCACTGTTATAAAATAGGACTGATGTCGGGTTTGGTGGGAAACTAAGAAAAGAGGAGATAAATAATGTACATTGCATTGAAACAGATGAGGGAAGAAAACTGTTTAAAAGGCATATATGATTAGGTATTATTTGCATGGCAAGAGTACAGAATAGTAAAGTGCACTGACTGTGGAGATTCTATAATAATGAAAGAATTTTTTCCTCTTCCTTTCAAAGAGAAGAGCGAACTTCTTTTCAAAGAAAAGAGTGGGCAGGGAGGAAGATGTGCAACAATGAATGGAAATCAAAGTTCTCTATAATCTTTCATTAAAATATCATTTGACCCAGCAATTCCACTACTGGGAATATACCCCAAATAAACCATAA
>NW_006400183.1:892823-895469 GCF_000299155.1 Elephantulus edwardii | reverse complement strand
AAAACTCAGGTAGAAAAAAGATGGGATGCATTGGGAAAATGTGCTGTCAAGGACTTCACCAAAGTACTAACAAGCAATGATGTCATTCTAAAGACTAAGGTGTGCCTGATCCAACCCATGGTATTTTTGTTTGCTTCTTGTGACTATAAAAGTAAGAAAATGAACAAGGATGACAGAAGAAGAATCAATACCATTAAGTTGGGCTGCTGAAGGAGAGTACTGAATGTTTCATGGACTGCCAAAAGATTATACAAGTCCTTCCTGGCAAAAGTACAACTGGTGCACTACTTAGTGGCAAAAATGGTAAAATTTCATCTCACATATTTGGGACATGTTGTCAGAACAAAATAGTCCTTGGGAAAAAAGACATTATGCTAGGAAGGTGGGATGGTCTAAGAAATAGAGGAAGAGTAAGATGGATTGATACAGAGACTGTATGAATGAGTTTCATCATGTCAGAGATTGTATCACTCAGGACAGGACAAAGATCAGATTTCTGTTGTTGTATGTAGGGTCGTTATAAATGATAATTGATTTGATGATGTTTAATTGCAACAACCAACCTAAATACGTGTCAAATACACTCAGTGTTAAGTACTCAGAAGGAAAAGTCTGAAATTGTATTTGTACAAGCCAAGAAAATTCTGTGGAGTGTTTCTACTCTTTACGACACTCACCAAGAATCACAAATAACTTAATGGTAACACTATCACCAACAATAATAGTAAAACTTTATTTACTCTGTCTACAAAGACCAACTTCAGCAGTAATGTAACTACCTAGAATACAGATCTTGATTTCTAAATATGCTTTCCAAGAAAAGGAATCAGATGATTCCAGGACTGGGGAAACAAAATTGCAAGATTATAATGGATTACCAAGATATCTCTTGGTGCTACTAAGTAAAGAAGTGTTCAAAAGATGATGGTGGCATGTCAAAGGATGCAGAATTCAGCTTGAAGTAGCTCTGAAAAGCCCAATCTGATTTGAGAAGCAAAATTGATAGTTAAGGATATTTTCTTAGGTAATCTCACATAGACTGCATGTTAAAAACCACGAAATTGGTGTCTACTCTGGTGACTTAAAGCACAACAGAACAAAACTCTACGTAACCTTGCACCAGCCTGACAATCTCTAGTGTGCTTACACCCAACTTATCAGTCATTGTGTCACTCCATCTCATTTGAAGGTCTTCCTATCTCCCCCTTGACCTTCTATTTTTCCAAGGACTGACCCCTCTTGACAGCATGCCCAAAGTATGAGAGATGCATTTTCACCATCTTTGCTTCTCGGATCACCCTGGTTGCACTTAATTCAAGACAGATTTGTTGTTGTTGTTGTTATTGGCCAGGACATGATATACCCGGAGTTGATATATATCAACTCTTCAATTCAAAGACATCAATTCTTATTTGTTCTTCCTGACTCATTGTCCAATTCCCACATGTATATGAAGCAATTGAAATATACCATGGCTTGAGTCAAATGCACCTTAGTCTTTAAGGTGACCTCCTTGATCTTTAGCATTTTAAAGAGTTCTTGGCAGTGGATTTGTCCAACACAATACATAATTTAATTTCTTGAATGCCAATTACATGGGTGTTGATTGCTTGGTTCCACAAACAACACTCCTGGTACCGACAGCCAGAAAAATCAAAATATGAATTGCACTGGCAAAATCTACTATCAAGGACCTCTCCAGAATACTGAAGAGCAATGATGTCAGCCTGGAGACTAAGGTGTGTCTGATCAAGGCCATGGTCTTCATAATTACTTGCTATGCATCAGAGAGCTGAACAATGACTAGGGGTGATTGAAGGAGAATTGATACCTTTGAGTTGTGATACTGGAGAAGAGTAATGAATATACCATGGACTGCTAGGAGAACAAACAGGTCCATCTTGGAGAGGGTGAAACTATGCTATTCCTTGGAAACAAGGATTTTGGACATGTTGTAAGGAGGGACCAGTCTTTTAAGAGGGACATAATGCTTAAAAGGGTGGAGGGACAGCACAGGAGAGCAAGACCCTCAATGAGATGGATTGATTCAGTGACTGGGGTAATGGGGGTAAGTATGTTAGAGACAATGAGGTTGGCTCAAGATAGAGCAGACTTCAGAAATGTACATAGGGTGGCTATGAGTCACAAGCAACTAGATGGCACATAAAAACAACAACTACACAAAACAGATACACTCACACACAGATACATGTATGTACTTTTTTTACACAACTTTTAGAGTTCTAATGGAAGTTCATAAAACCATCTATCTCCTTCACCTTCCTCTTAGTTGCAGATAAGGTCAATGCACTTGTTTGAAGTTTTAATACCATTTTCACATCAGTACAATAATAAAATCCACAATAATTTTTTTTTTCACAAGAGGTTTATCCAGCCCCCTGACTGGGGCGAGCCGTTGCGGCCCTCTGCTCGGGACGAGCTGTCATGGCCTTCTGCCCAGGGCGGGCTGCAATTGGGCCCCAGCTCGGAGCGAACTGTCGCGGCCCTCAGGAGCAAGAAGGCAAGCAGCTATAACCCAAGACCACCAGTAAGGTGATAAAGCATCCTCCCTCCCCCCCTTTATATCTACGCCCCTGTTCAGCATGAAGAAGCCAGAGAGTCGGCATCCAATTCCCAAATCAATAA
>NW_006400183.1:865524-875356 GCF_000299155.1 Elephantulus edwardii | reverse complement strand
TTTTTAAGCAATTGGAGATCTAACAGAAGTCCCTATAATTATCTATAGTTCCTAAATCTCAATTTTAGATTTAGGGTAAAAAGTTCGAGATAGGACACACTAGGGTTCACCTAGGGGCTTTACCTCTTTATCTCCTTCTGATATCCTGTTATTGCCTTATACTCTGCTAACCATTAACATCTGTCTATTGCTAACCTTTCCTTGCGATAAGACATTGTTCTCTACAGATTGTTTTTGTTGTTATGTGCTCATGGACAACAGCTTTGAAGCCTGCACTGTCCTGAGCCAGTCTCATTGACTCCAACACAACTACTCCTATTTCTCTAGTTACTTTATCAATCCATCTCATCTGGGGTCTTTTTCTCTTGCACTGTTCCTCTATCCTTCCGAGCATGATTTCCTTCTCCAAGGATTGGTCTCTCCTGGCCACTTGCCCAGAGCATGTGAGATGGAGCTGTAAAATCTTAGCCTCCATGGAGAAACTTGGCGTCCCCCTCTCAATGACAGACCTATCTGTTTTCTTGGTGGTCCATGGAATGTTCAAGACTCTTCTCCAGCACCACACATGAAGGCATCAATTCTTCTTCTGTCATCCTTAATCATTGTCCAGCTCTCTGATGCATAGCAAATAATTGTGAAGACCATAGCCTGGATTTGGCACACCTTAGTCTCCAGACTGCTTCTTAGTTCTCTGGAAAGGCCAGTTAGCTGTCTTAAAATACTGTCTAAAGCTAAATCAGTTAAGTTTGATTCCAGGGTTATGATCAGAAACTCCACTTGTAAATGCTGACTTTCTTAAGCAAGAAGGAAAGCTTTTGGACAGACAAGAGATTTGAACTGAAGGACATTTCTCCACACCACATGTGTCCCATCCTTGAACATGTGACGTCCGTTGACCTAGAAATTTCTGCAACAGTGCCCATCTTGGAAAACCAACTGCATGCACACCTAATTATTATAATCCTGCTTGTAGGTGCTGTTTCCCAGAATTCCACATAAGAATAAAAATGAAACATATTCTCACTTAAATCTCGTTGGGTGAATTGTGGATAATGTCATGAGGTCATTTTTTCTCCCTAATAACATAAGTTACCCCTCTCCTTTGTAAGATATTTTCTCTTTAAATAATTTCCTTGCTAGTATGAAAAGTTCTGGTCTTTTACTTTGTCATTATTGCTAGTGGGAGAAAGAATCTGAAATTTCGAATTTAGTTATCCAGTAACAATCCTAGATTAAATTTTTAGAACCACTGTCACATCAACACAATTTTCAAATCAACAATGCATTTTCTTCAACGGTTTTGGCTAGAATTTTATTCTCATGACTCAGCTTCAGCACTCACCATTACTCCTAAAATTCTATTTTATTCTATTTTGTTTTTACTGTTCTTGTTGTTGTTGTTAGATGCCATCGAGTCAACTACAACTCATAGTGACACTATGAGCAACAGACTTTCCCTTATCTGGTGCCATCTTCATGATCTTTGAAATGCTTGGGCCCATTATTACCGACTGTACCAATCCATCTTGTTGGAGGTCTTCTTTATTAAATATTATTGCTTGAAAATTTTTTTACAATCCCTCCACTATTTTTGTTAGTCCATTAAGCACTTAGTAGTTTAAGTATGAAAATACAGCAAATCATATAAAGATATCCATTGTTTGTTTAGTATAATTTTCTTGTTCACAGTTCTAATATCATGTTCTGCTGTTATTATTGTAGTTATGAACCAAATCATAAAGAAATGATGTTAATTATAGAACAGTGTTCATGTCTTTTGTTCATAGGGTCGCTAAGTATTCAGCTGCTAATTGATACTAGTGTTGCTATATTTTGGAGGAATATTCTTCACTTTGTATATCACTGCTTGTCAATTTGTTGTAGTGAGGTAATCTGGGTTTGCTGTGATGCTGAACCTGTGCCATTGGAGTATCAAATACTATAATGGTTTACCAATGTGGACAGTGGTTGGTAGATCTCCCAGTTGTAGCACAGGTGTGGAAGCAGAAGTGGCTTCTATTTCCTAAACTACATGCCTCTGAAAACTCTATGAACTTGGAGAAACTTATAGGCATTAGGTCTTTTGTTCATGGAGTTGCTATGAGTTGTGCTGGACTTGATGGCAATCAACAACAAGAAGAACAACAAATTACATGTCAAGAAATTGCTCATCGTTCTCCCTCAGTGTCATGGTCTAATATCACGTTAATTTTTTTGAGGTAGGCAGCATAAAGTACAAGGTAAACTATGTCCATGTCACCTTCTAAGCTCACTGAAGGTCTAAGGACAATATTCACATACTGCATTATTTGGTGTTATGCAACATAATATAATTATTTTAATATTTTTCTCTTCTTTAAGGTATACCAAATATATTATTAAAATATCAAATCAATCAATTACCAAATATAGTTAGCAACATAAACATTACTTTAGACTTCTTTTAAGAAATACTAATTCACATTCTGTTTACATTAATTTCATACATTTCTACCTCAATGTCATTCTAACATAACAGTGTGAATTTTAAAACTTTAACACATAGACGAATGATGTGTAGACTTCAAGAAAATAATCATTTTTTAATAAGTCTACTTTATTATGTCTAATCTCTTTTTAAAAATCTCTTTTATTTGAGTGGAAGTTTACAGATCTCATTGGTTTCCTCCCAGCAATCATTTATAATATGTTGGTGGGGTTTTTTTTTGTTTGCTTTTTAAAAAAAATCTGTATTGTAGGTCCCCATCTTACTCCAGAAATTTTAATATATTTGGACTGCCAAGAAAACAAACAGATTCATCCTGGAGAGGGTTAAACCAAGCTACTCCTTGGAGGCAAGGATTCTGGGGCTTCGTCTGATATACTTTGGGCATGTTGCAAGGAGGGACAGGTCCTTGGAGAGTGACATCATGCTTGGGAGGGTGGAGGGACAGCGCAAGAGGGGAAGACCCTCTATGAGATGGATTGATTCAGTGACTGGGGTAATCGGGATGGGTGTGTCAGAGGCAGTGAGATTGGCAGAGGATAGAGCAGGGTTTAGGGCTGTTGTACATAGGGTCACTATGAGTCGCAAATGACTCAAAGGCACATAACAAGAACAACAATAGGTCTGAGGGAAGGACCTGTCAATTTGTATTTCTTTTCTTTTTTTTTTTCAATTTGCATTCCTAAACAATTTTAGAGAGACAAAGGAAGGCATTAGACTTCAGGGGAGAAGGCACCATCAGGTGAGACACTCTTTTCCAGAGCTCTCACTGGTGCCAAACAGGACAAGAGAGTTTAGGACAGAGAACTACAAGAAGGAGAATTTCTCACCTTTCTGTGAGAAAAGGCTAACTTGAAACGCTCCTGTCCACAAAGTGCTTAAGATGGTGCCCCAGATCTTGCACTTATCCAGAGACAAAGGAAGACATTTGGCTTTCTGAAAGAAGGTGCCAATAGTTGAAACATTCATCCCAACTAGCACTTTTAGGTGTATGCCAGGGACAGTAGGGACTGAAACTCCCCTGGGAAAAGCTCACTCCATTTGGGGATCCTTGCCTCCACCACTGTGGCTCCATCTCAGGTCCCAAACAGGACAAAAGTGTTTGAGACAGAGAGCTATAAACAGGGGAAAGACTTTCTCAGCCAGTATGTTGAGCTGCAAGATAGAGAGGTGAATTGAAACTCCCTGGGCAGAAACAGCTCAAGTAGAGCACCTGGTCTCACCACTCAAGCACTCTGTAGGTAAAGGAGGACAGAAGAATTTTAAAGAGGGGACTATAGTAAAAGGAGATTACTGCATTGCAGACCAGAGACAACTTTAAGGACTTTTAAAAAGCAAATTTTCCTATGGAAGACCTTCAATAGAGTGAGTGGCTCACCATATAGATCGAACACTAAAATGCAATTAATTAACAACACCATAAAAATAAGAACTACCAACAACTTACACAGACACAATAGAAATAGCCTAACCCTTATCAAGAAAAACTGAACATAATGTCAAGAAGCAGGCAGTTTCAAATACTTGGAAAAAAACAAATTACACCTTCTCAAAAAAGCACCAAAAAACAAAAAAGCAGAGGATATTGAAGACTAAAGGAATACACAAGAGTCAAAAGGCAGAAGATAATATGCAGATATGGGAGCATTTGAATAACTATGGAATAAAGTGCAAATGATGGAAGAAATATTAGAAGCCACAAATAAAGGGACTACCCTAGAGGCAGAGAATCAGAAGATTATATTGATGTGGAGTTATTTGAACAGCTACAGGAGAAAATCTATATGATGGTAGAAACAATGATCGAACTCAACAATGATCTAATGCAACACCTTCATCAAATAGAAAAAGAACAACTATCTATCCCTATAGCCTCTAGAAGAAAGGAAATTATAAGAAAAAAGAGCCAAAATCAATGAGATAGAAAACAGAAAAGAACTGAAATCAACAACAAAATCAGGAGCTTGTTTTTCAAAAGAGTAAATAATATTGGCAAACTTAACAAAATTTAAAAAGAAGAAGGCAAAATAATCTGATTAAGAAAAGATGGAGGTTACATCACAACAGAACCAGAAGAAACGGAATCTATGATACTGGAATATTATGAAAAGTTATAAACTTGATAAATTGAAAACCATGAGGAAATGGACAAATTCCTTGAAACACATGCCCTATCTACATTGACACAGTCAGATGCAGGACACTTGAACACAATCATCACAAAAAAAGAAATTGAGCAGGTCATTGAGAGACTTACCCTCCCAAAAAGTCCAGGACCAGATGGCTTCACAGTTAAATTCTACCAAATATTCATAGAAGATTTATCACCAATTCTACTTAAATTACTTTAAAAAATGGAAATAAAGAATGAACATCCCAGAGATATTTGATGAAAGAAGCATAACCTTAATACCAAAACCAGGCAAAGATATTACCAAAAAAGAAAACTACAGACTAATCTCTCTCATGAACATAGATGCAAGAATCCCTGCCTAGGCAATAGAATCCAACTGAACATAAAAATATAATTCATCATAACCAAATGGATTTCATAACAAGTATTCAAGGATGATTCAACGTAACAAAAGCAATCAACATAATTCGCCATATTAAAAAAGCAAATAATAAGAACTATATCTTTGTTATTGATTCAGATAAGGCATTTGATAAAATCCAACACCATTTCTTTATGAAAACATTCAGCAAAATAGGAACAGAAGGGAATTTCCTCAACATTGTGAAAAAGTATATATGCAAAACCAAGAGCCAATATTATTCTCAAAGGAGAAAGACTAAAAGCATTTTCCTTGTGAACAGGGACTCGACAAGGATGCCACCACTTCTTTTCAATATTGTATTTGAAGTACTTGGCTAAGGCAACATGACAGGAAGAAATGAAAGACATCTATATTGGCAAAGAGATAATTAAACTGTATATGCAGATGATATGATAGTATACAGGACATGGGTTGATACAGTAACGGGGGGGTAATAGGGGTAGTGTGTGGAAAATAATGAGATTGGCTCAGGATGGGACAGGTTCAGAGCTATTGTACTTCAAGTTGCTGTGAGTTGCAGAAAACTCAACAGCACATAACAATAACAACATTATAGAGAACAACATAATCATATGAAAGAGAGTAAGAAAAAAATGATAACATAAATAAATTTGGTAAAGAGTTGTACTCAATATATGCATACACACAGATCAGTACAGAAATACAGATATTTGTATTTATGTATAAAAGTATATCACTCATGTTATTAGTCATTGACATATAGTTGCAATAACTCATAACTGATCAAACACATACACACAGGGAGCTCTGGTGTCTTAGAGGTAAACAGTTGTGCCACCAACATAAAGGCAAACAGCTCAAATCCATCATCTACTCTGTGGGAGAAAGATGAGCAATCTCCTCTCAGAGCCAATTTATTATTTTTGAAATGATATTGGAGGGTCAGTTATGCATCAATTCTCACTCCACAGCACCTAGCAACAACTATATATATATATATAAAGAAATTAATAAATATGACTCAAGGATCACAAATATGTCAAATGATTTGCACTTGACTACTAATCTAATTCAATCTGGATTCAGAAGAGGCTGTGGAATGAGGGATTTCAATGCTGCTGGCAGATGAGTCTTGGCTCTTATACAAAGAATATTAGAATGAGGTTTATAGATCATAACACACTATGGATAACATTAAGAAAAACTCCAAATTGTTCTCATACAAAACCTATACATAAACAAAGAAGCAGTTGTCAGAATAGAACACAGGGACACACTTGGTTTAAAATCAAGAAAGGTGTGTATCAAGGTTGTATGCTTTTTCAATACCTATTCAGTATACATAGTGAGCAAAAGATACTGGACTACAAGAAGAAAAATAATGGCATCAAGATTGGAGGAAGACTAAAAAAGCATTATAAAGATGACACAGTTTGCAGAAAGTTACAAAGACATGAATCACTTACTTAAGAAATCCAAGATTACAGCCTTCAATATGGGTTAGATCTCAATATTAAGAAAATAGAAATCTTCATCATTGGACCAATAGGCAGCATAATGATGTTTCTGTAATGCGCTGTTATGTCAGAATCCACTCATAGCTGATCCTCCAGTGTGTTTTCAGAGACAGTAAATTATACAGAATGAATTGCTTAACTTTCTCCTGTGGAGAAGCTGGTGGATTCTGACTACCTGTCTATTGCATGACAGTGCAAATCCTTACCACTTAATAACCAGAGATCCTTAACATGATGATGGAGAAAATACTGAGTTGGCAGTGATTTCATTTTGCTTGAACTCATAATCAACATCCATGATGGTGGCAGTCAAGGAATCAAAAGATGTACTGTACTGTATAGCTTCTCCCCCACCTTTTCTTCTTGGCTTTCTAATACAATATTCAGAGTCTCTTCTGACATCCATCTCAGTCTTTTCTTCCTCCTCAGTCTTTTTTAAAAAAAATTATTATTTTATTATTTTTGTGTGAGTGTACCGTCAAATCAGATCTGACTGGTACAGGAGGAGGTTGTCGCTCCTTCCTCGACAGAGCATATGGTGGATTCAAACTGTGCGGCTTTGGGCTTGTAGTTGCAGCTCCTTACCACTAGGCCACCAGAGCTCCCCCCTCCTCAGTCTTTGTAATAATCTTTTGTATTCTTTTAGATGATATCCTTCCACAACTCATTTGGTCTTCATTCATTAGTGTTTAAGGCCTCAAAGCTCTCCCTGAGATGGTTTTAAAACTCAGATATAATCACTATTATTCCTCCATAAACCACCAGGTGATATCCATGTGTATGGCTGCCATTCATGTTTCTTACAAAATATTCTTAGGAATAATTTAATATTCACAATAAAAATGTGAATTTTGGCACATGAAGCTATGTGCACTGAGTGAGGAGAACAGCTGGAATTTGGGTGAAAACTATTATTAAAACAATTAGTTTGGGAGCTTCAGGAGTATTCACGCTTGGCAGGGAGCAGTGAACTTCAGAAGGGAGCAGCAAGCCACAGCAGGGAGCAGCAAGCCTTGGTGGGGAGCAGCGGGCCACAGTAAGACATACTTGCTTGGAGCAATCAGGATGGTGGGGATATCACTGCTGATTATTGGACCACATGGTACTACTTCACCTTAAGCAGGAGGGAATGAGACAGCTGGAGCTCAACTGAGGTGGCAGACCCAGTTCTTGAGGGGAAAATCAAGGCTTCCTGGTTTTAAATTCAGGTCCCCATGCATTCCCCTAACCCCCATGTATGTCTAACCCCTACACTATGTGCATCCACTTTCACTGCACGTCTGCCCAACCCTCTTCTAGAGGAATGACTTCAGATCAAGAACCAGCTATCACCTTAGGCATGAAAAAAATCTACCATAACAATATCACAAAAGAAAAAGGCTATTACACAACTTACACAAGCCCAAAGCAAGATATCACACCCAAAATGTGAACTAGTGTCAATGGATTTCCTGAAGTGAGAAAGTCTGATGGAACTCTCTGACACAGAATTTAAAAGAACTGTGATTGAATATTTTCAATGGGTGAAAGATAAACTTGAAGAACTACAGGTCACTGCAAGCAAAAACTAGGAAGAGCTTAAAACAAAAACAAACAAACAAACAAAACCCCTCCAATCCAAAACAGTGTAGATAAAATAAATGAGACAGTAAAGGCTCTGGAAAAACAAGATATCATAGTCTGAAAAAATGAAGTCCAAAGTTTCAGGTGCTGTCAATATGATGGAGGGGCACATGAACAGAGTTGAAGAGATGAAACACAGAACCAACAAAACAGAAGACAGAATTGTGACCACTGATCTGCTAGAACAAAAAGCAGAATCAGAAAGGAAGAAAAAAGAAAATAACATAATAATAATGTGGGACATTATCCAGCGAAATAATGTGTGCATAATCAGAATCTCAGAACAGGAAGGAAGCAAGTAAAGGCACCAAAAAAGTTGTGGAAGAATTACTAGAAGAAAACCTTCCGGGCATAATGAGGAATGTTGTTGTTGTTATGTGCTATTTGGTCACCTGTGACTCATTGTGACCCTATGTACAACAGACCTGAACCTTATCTACATTTACCAGTTTCACTGTGTCCAACACACCTACTCGCATTACCCCAGTATCAGAATCAATCCATCCCATAGAGTGTCTTCCTCTCCTGTGTTGTCCCTTCACCCTCCCAAGAATCAGGTCCCTCTCCAAGGACTGGTCCCTCCTTCCAACATGTCCAAAGTATGTAAGACAAAGCTTCAGAATCCTTGCCTCCAAGAAGTAGCCTGGTTTCATCCTCTCTAGGATGAACTTGTTCATTCTCTTAGCAGTCAATGTATTCAATACTCTTTTCCAACACCACAGCTCAAAGCCATCAATTCTCCTATCATCCCTAGTCATTGCCCAGCTCTCCAACACATAGGAACTGATTGCAAAAAGCATGGCCAGTATCACGCACACCTTAGTCTCCATAGTGATATCATGACTCTTCAGCACTTTGGAGCAGTCTCTAACAGCAGACTTTCCCATCACTATACATCTTCCAGTTTTCTGACTGCTGGTGCTGAGAGTGTTAACTGTGGAGCCAAACAAGCTAAAGCTATTAACAATCTCAATCTCTTTATGTTCTATCACAACGCTGCCAATTGGCCCAGTGGTGAGAATCTTTGTTTTCTTGATATTGAGTTTCAATCCATAATGACTTCAATTCTTGACCCTCTGCACCAAGAGCTTGAGGTCCTCCTCAGTTTGAGCAAGCAGGGTTGTGTCATCTGCTTAACACAGATTGTTGATGCCACAATTCTCCTCATAGAGTCTAGCCTCCTGGATAATCTGTTTTGCATATGGATTGAAAAGGTATGGAGATAGGACACATCCCTGGCGTACACACTTACCAATTCTGAACAATGCAGTGTTTCCTTGCTCTGTTCTGCCAACTGCCTCCTGGTCCACGTTTAGGTTGCACATTAGCATGATCAGTGTTTAGGGATTCCCATTCTTCTCAGTTTTTTGTGATCCACACAGTCAAATTCCTTTGCATAATCAATGAAACACAGTTATACACTCCTCTTGTACTCCCTGCATTCAGTCAAGATTCATCTAACATTAGCTACAATATCCCTAGTATCACAACCCCTTCTAAACCAGCCTGCACTTCAGGCAGTTCTCTGTTGCTGTTGTGTTCCAGTCTTTTTTTTATATTCTTCAGCAGAATCTTGCTTGCATGTGATATTAACGATATTATTCAATAATTTCCACACTCTGTTGGATCACCTTTCTTTGGAATGGGAACAAATATAGATCTCTTCCAGTCAGTTGGCCAAATGG
Organism: Elephantulus edwardii; assembly: GCF_000299155.1. Taxonomy (NCBI): domain Eukaryota; kingdom Metazoa; phylum Chordata; class Mammalia; order Macroscelidea; family Macroscelididae; genus Elephantulus; species Elephantulus edwardii. The sequence continues at coordinate 865,527 of NW_006400183.1, read as the reverse complement.
TTG
>NW_006400183.1:859127-865329 GCF_000299155.1 Elephantulus edwardii | reverse complement strand
GTAGTTTCATGAAATTCTTCTGTGTCTGCCAATTCCTTTTGGTATAATGACTCTGTATACTCTTTCCATCTTCTTTTAATACTTCCTGGATCATTTAATAGTCTGTCCAAAACATCCTTAAGTATTGTAACTTGAGGTTTGAATTTGTTCTTCAGTTCCTTCAGCTTAAGAAATGCTGAGCAAGTTTGGCCCTTTTGATTTTCTGACTCCAGCTCCTAGCACATTTAATACTTTACTTTGTCTTCACAGGTTGCCTTTTGAAATCTTCTGTTCAGCTCCTAAATATCTTGATTGGTTCACCTTACTTTGGCTTCTCAGCACTATAGTGCAATATTCAGAGTCTCTTCTGACATTCATTTTGGTCTTTTCTTCCTCCACTGTTTTTGTAATGACCTTTCACACTCTTCCTGGATGACATTCTTGATATCGTCCCATGACTCATCTGATCTTCGCTCACTGGTGTTCAAGGCCTCAAACCTGTTCCTAAGATGGTTTTGAAATATAAGTGGAGTAGACCCAAGGTCGTATTTTGTTCCCCGTGGATTTGGTTTAACTTTCCTTAGCTTTAGCTTGAACTTGCTTATGAGTAATTAGTGGTCTGTTTCACAATCAGCACCTGGTCTAGTTTTCATAGTTGATATTGAGATTTTTTCAGTGGTTCTTTTCACAGATGTAATCAGTCTCATTCCTATGCATACCATCAGGTGAAACCCATGTGTATAATCTGCATTTATGTTTCTTATAAAATATATTTGAAAGGAATAAATTTTTTGTGCAGATTGTGCAGATGCTTACTATCACCTCTCTCACCCAACATTGTATTGGAAGTCTTACCAATAGCAATATAAGGAAATAAGAGTTATCCAAATTAGTAAAGGGTAGGTAAAATTATCTTTCTATGCAGATAATATGATAGTATTCTTAGAAAATCCTACAGAATCTGCAAGAAAACTACTGGACATAGTTGACCAATTCAGCAAAGTGGCAGGATACAAGATGAACATACAAAAATCAATTCAATTTCTCCACAGTGACAAAGATAATACAGAACTGGAGCTAAGTAAGACAATACACTTTGCAATAGCTAATCACAAGATTGAATACCTGGGAGTAAATCTAACTAGAAACACACAGGATCTGTTAAAATAAAATTATAAAACATTACTACAAGAAACAAAAAAGACCTGGAGAAATGGAAGATTATACTTTGTTCCTGGACAGGAAGACTCAATATTTTAAAAATGACATTACTACCAAAGGCAATTTAGATGTTCAGTGCAACCCTAATGCAAGTATCAATTCCAGTTTTCAATGACATGGAAAAGGCAGTCTTCAATTTCATTTGGAATGGAAAGAAACCCCAAATAAGCAAACCACTCCTTTAAAAGAGAAACATGGTAGGAAGTGTCTCATTCCCTGATTTCAAATCCTACTACACTGCCATGGTGGTCAAAACAGAATAGCACTGGTATTAACGACAGACACATAGATCAATGGAATAGAATTAAGAACCAGAAATCAGCCTATCTACCTATGGTCAACTGATTTTTAACAAGGAGATGAAAGCAGTCAAATGTGGAAATGACAGCCTTTTTAAAAAATGGTGTTGGCAAAATTGGAAAACTATCTGCAGAAAACTCATGCAAGACCCACACTTCATATCATGCACAAAAGCCAACTCAAAGTGGGTCAAAAACCAGGCACTAAAATCAAGGACTATAAACTTCATTAGAGAAAAGCTTAGAAGAACTCTAGAAGCCCTAATCCACAACATAAACAGTCTTCCAAGCATCCTGAAAATCCTACAACCAGGCGAGGATAAATTAGATCAATGGGACCTTTTAAGAATCAAATTCCTATGTACATCCAAAAACTTCTCCAACAGGGTAAAAAGAAAAACCACAGACCGGGGAAAAATATTTGGTTACGACATGTCTGATAAGGGACTCATATCTAGAATTTATAAAATACTTGAGCTGCACAACAAGATAAACAACCCAATTGAAAATGGGCACAGGATATGAACAGACACTTGACTAAAAAAGACATTCAGATGGCAAACAAACACATGAAGAAATGTTCAAAAGAGATGCTAATCAAAACAACTATGAGATATCTTTCCCCAGTAAGAATACCAAAATGCAACAGAACAATAAACAACAAATGCTGGCGAGATTGTGGAGAAACTGGAACTCTTTTTTCCTGTTGGTGGGAGTGTAAAATGGAGTAACAATTGTGAAAGGCAGTATGGCACTTTCTCTAAGAGGTGGAAATGGAAATTTTATTTCAGTATCATCTTACACCTGGCAACACCATCACTTTGTATACAAGAGATGTATTGTGTGCAGAATGTTGTTTCATTCACTATGTCCCATTCTCTAACTAAGGTTTCTGAATACTTTATAGGACCACAGATGTATATGCAATTGGATGTTGTCTGAATTAGCTTTGTGCTGTATATAACGTTGTTGCTGTTGTTATGTGCTGTCAAGTCGCTTGCGACTCACAGTGACCCTATGTACAACAGCCCTGAACTCTGCTCTGTCCTGGGCCAATCACACCTTCTCCGATACACCTATGCTGATTACCCCAGTCACTGAATCAATCCACCTCATAGAGGGCCTTCCCTTCCTGCGCTGTCCCTCCACCCTCCCAAGCATGATGTTCTCTCCAAGGACCAGTCCGTCTTTACAACGTGTCCAAACTATGTTAGAAGGAGCCTCAGAATTCTTGCCTCCTGGGAGCCGCCCGGTTTAACCCTTTCCAGGATGAATCTGCTTATTTTCCTAGCAGTCCATGATACCTTCAGTACTATTCTTCAGCAACACAACTCAAAAGTTATTTGTGTTATTTGTGCTTTGATGATTTTTTTTTTGCCAACTGTTTAAATAAGACAGCAACTAATAGTTGCAAATATAATATATAGTAGAATTTTCCTCAATTTCTTATAACACTGAATCAACTTACTCTACTTTAAAATGTTCCTATAAAAAAAATGTTCCTTGCTGGCTTTGCAGGTATTTTCATGATGAATACAAATAAGTGGACACAAGTTAATAAAGATGTGAAAACTGTGATCCTGTCAAGATTCCTACACTTAGTGCCTGAAGTTAGGGTAAGCAGTTTAGGTTTTTGTTTTGGTGACATTCTAAATGGATGTTTAAAACTATAAAATATTTAAAACTTGTACCAAGGGATCTGTAACTGACAGTTTAAAATATTTTATTTTTTAGAAGTACTTAGAGAGTCACAAAAGGCATGGGCTTATTTGAAATAAATGAAGTTTAACATAGTTTAAAATAGAGTTGTTGTTGTTGTTGTTGTTGTTATGTGTCATTGAGTTGCCTGTGACTCATAGCAACCCTATGTACAACAGCCCTAAACTCTGATCTACCCTGTGCCAATATTATTGTCTTGTATTTCCATACTTGAGGGCTCAACCTCAGTTGCCAAATCTGCTAGTCTAAGTGTGTTCTATTGTACATAGAATTTTCCAATTAAAAGTATATAGATACAGAAGATGATTGATAAAGAAGGAATTTTCATTTTAAAAAATACCATTTGACCTAGAACTTCCACTACTTGGAATATATCCTAAAGAAACCAGAACTGCCACCCAAGCAGATATATTCACACAAATGTTTATTGTTGCTTTGTTCACAGTAGCAAAGAGTTGGAAACAACCTAAGTGCCTATCAGGAAATGAATGGATAGAGAAACTGCTGTATATCCACACAATGGAATAAGACGCAGCATTGAAAAACAAGGTACTCATGAAATATTATATAAAATGGTTGGGCCTGGAGGACATTATGATGAGTTAATTATCTTAATCACAAAAGGACAAATATTACATAATGCCACTGTTATAAAATAGGACTGACATCGGGTTTGGTGGGAAACTAAGAAAAGAGGAGATAAATAATGTACATTGCATTGAAACAGATGAGGGAAGAGAACTTTTTGAAAGGGATGTATGACTAGGTATTATTTGCATAGCAAGAGTACAGAATAGTAAAGTGCACTGGCTGTGGAGATTCTATAATAATGAAAGATTTTTCCCCCCTTCTTTTCAAAGAGAAGAGTTAACTTCTTTTCAAAGAAAAGAGTGGGCAGGGAGGAAGATGTGCAACAATGAATGAATGGAAATCAAAGTTCTCTATAATCTTTCATTAAAATATCATTTGACCCAGAAATTCCACTACTGGGAATATACCCCAAATAAACCATAACCACCACCCAAGCAGATATATGCACACCCATGTATATAGTGACTTTGTTCACAATAGCAAAAAGTTGGAAACAACCTAAGTGTCCATCAACGAACTACTGGAGAGAGAAGCTTCACACAATGGAATACTACACTTCATTGGAAAACAAGAAACTCGAAATGTTATTCAAAATGGGTGACCCTGGAGGACATTATGCTGAGTGAAATATCTCAGACACAAAAGGACAAATACTGTATAGTGCCATTGTTGTAAAACGGGACTGACATCAGGGCTGGGGAGAGACTGAGAAAGATGGGATAAATTATGTATACTGCATTGAAAAAGATGAGAGAGAGAACTGTTTAAAAGGGATATATGATTAGGTATTATTGTCATGACAGGAGTCCAGAGCAAAGGCTGCATAGTGGAGTTAACTTGGGGGCAGGGATTGTAAAACAATAGAAGAATTTTTATTTTACTTTTAAAAGAGTAGAACGAACTGGTGGGAAAGGATGGGCACGGAGAAAAGTGCAACAATGAATGAATGGAAATCCAAAATTTCTGTAAATTTTCATTAAAATTAGTAATAATAATAATTATTATTAATATTTTTTTTAAATCTCAGTTTAAAAAAAGATGGGATGCAATGGGAAAATGTGCTGTCAAGGACTTCATCAAATTACTAACAAGCACTGATGTCATTCTAAAGACTAAGGTGTGCCTGATCCAACCCATGCTATTTTTGTTTGCTTCTTCTAACTATAAAAGTTAGAAAATGAACAAGGATGACAGTAGAAGAATCAATACCATTGAGTTGGGCTGCTGAAGGAGAGTAATGAATGTTTCATGGGCTGCCAAAAGATTATGCAAGTCTTTCCTGGCAAAAGTACAACTGGTGCACTACTTAGTGGCAAAAATGATAAAATTTCATCTCACATATTTGGGACATGTTGTCAAAAAAAAGTAGTCCTTGGGAAAAAAGACATTATGCTAGGAAGGTTGGATGGTCAAAGAAATAGAGGAAGAGTAAGATGAATTGATACAGAGACTGTGTGAATGAGTTTAATCATGTCAGAGATTGTATCACTCAGGATAGGACAAAGATCAGATTTCTGTTGCTGTATATAGGGTCGTTATAAATTATAATTGACTTGATGATGTCTAATTGCAACTACCAACCTAAATATGTTTCAAATACACTCAGTGTTAAGTACTCAGAATGAAAAGTCTGAAATTGTATTTATACAAGCCAAGAAAATTCTGTGGAGTGGTTCTACTCTTTACGACACTCATCAAGAATCACAAATAACTTAATGGTAACACTATCACCAACAATAATAGTAAAACTTTATTTACTCTGTCTACAAAGACCAACTTCAACAGTAATGTAACTACCTAGAATACAAATCTTGATTTCTAAGTATACTTTCCAAGAAAAGGAATCAGATGATTCCAGGACTGGGGAAATAAAATTACAAGATTATATTGGATTAGCAAGAAATCTCTTGGTGCTACTAAGTAAAGAAGTGTTCAAAAGATGATGATGGCATGTCAAAGGATGCAGAATTCAGCTTGAAGTAGCTCTGAAAAGCCCAATCTGATTTGAGAAGCAAGATTGATAGCTACGGATGTTTTCTTAGGTAATCTCATATAGACTGGATGTTAAAAACCATGAAATTGGTGTCTACTCTAGTGACTTAATGCACAACAGAACAAAACTCTACCTGACCTTGCTCCAGCTTGACAATTTCCAGTGTGCTTACACCCAACTTATCAGTCATTGTGCACCTTAGTCTTTAGGGTGACCTCCTTGATCTTTAGTGTTTTAAAGAGTTCTTGGCAGTGGATTTGCCCAACACAATATTGTTGTTGTTGTTATGTGCCGCCGAGTTTCCTACGACTCATAGCAACCCTATGTACAACAGCCCTAAACTCCACTCTGTCCTGTGCCAATCGCACTGTCTCTGACACTCCCATCCCAATTATCCCAG
>NW_006400183.1:852515-858227 GCF_000299155.1 Elephantulus edwardii | reverse complement strand
AAGTGTTCTGGAATTCCTATTCTTCTCAGAGTCAGCCATAGTTTGTTATGCCTTTGCACAGTCAATGAAACACAGATAGACATTCCTCTGGTATTCCCTGTTTTCAGCCAAGATCCATCTAACATCAGCTACAATATCTCTAGTACCACAACCCCTTCTAAACCCAGCCTGGACAATACATAATCTAATTTCTTGAATGCCAATTGCATGGGTGCTGATCATGGATCCAAGGAAAATAAAATCACTGACAATTACAATAGAGACATACAATACATAAAATTACATTTGGATGTTTTAAAATATTTTTATATAGTAACATTTAAACCATGCCCTTTATATTTTCCTCTAGTTTTTCATTTATTATAAGCAAAACTTTGGGAAAATATTTTTAAGTCTTTTTAGAGGTATAATTTTTCATTCTATGTGGATGCACATTATTCTATTCTGTGAAAATATTAGTTCTTTAGTAAACCACCATATTTGGTCATTAAAGTGTGTCCAATAAATAATTTAGAAAATGATATTGTTCAATTATCATTATATATTGTTAATTTCCTTTCTTGAGAATGATTCCTCGGAATGACTGTATTAGGTTGAAAATACAGACCATTTTTTTTTCATGTATTGTTATCATTCTCTCAGAAAACCTCTTACATTTTGAATACCCACAATTAATTTGTGAGCAAGCTTTTCTCTTCATCTTTATTAGCAATAAATTAAATTCTTTATTCCCAACCTAGTGAGTATGAAGATCTTTAGCATCATTAATTTCACTTATTTCATTATTGCCACATATTTCATTACTTTAAAATTCCCTGATTACTTGAGAATTTTAACCTATTTTCCTTTTTTTACTGTATAAAACCATTTTTCTTGAATAAGTATAAGGATCCAAGAGGGGTGGGAGAGGGTAGAAGCAGAGGGATGAGAATGTTCAGGGGGAAAAGGGACTAATCATGGGGTTGTACAATTTGATGGATGGGGGGGTGAACAAAATTGAAAGAATTTATTCTTGAAAACAATGTATTTGAATTTTGTAAATAAACTAGTAGAAATTTTTTTCAGAAAGAAAGTTGTGCTACTAATCCAAAGGCTATGGCTTTTTTTTCTGAAATTAATGAATATTTTATCATGTATACTTTAACTACAATTAAAATGTAAAAAACACAACTGAGGAAATGTTCACTACGGCTGCTGATTGGTTTATGTTTTATTCCAGGTTCTGTTTGTTCCCAGACATTGGTGGCATTACATAGAGTCCTTTGATCCTGTCACTGTCAGTATAAACTCAGGGACTGAACTGGTACTTTTATTTTTAAATTAAATATAATACCCATTTTTAAGCTATATAAAGCCTCTCTGTAAGACTTGGCAATTAAAAAAAAAAGACTTGGCAATTAGCATTGTTTAATCCACACTCCGGTATTATGTGCTATAATTTATGTATTTTCTTTTTTTAATTCTTTTTGTGAAAGAATTGATTTTCAAATTGGATCTGACTGGTACAGGAGGAAATTGCCCCTCCTTCTTCAACAGAGCACCTGGTGGACTCCAACCACGTGCCTCTGGTATTACAGTGCACCTTCTTGCCATTAGGCCACCAGAGCTCCAGCCAATTTTCTTTTGAATATATTTATCATTTGGATTTGCTTTTCTATCATTTGCCTTTTTCCATTAGGGCAGCTTGTACATTTTGGAGTTCTCTCCCAAGTTTATTATAAGGCTTCTTTCTTCCATGGTATAGATACTAAACCATTTTCCTTCTCAGAATTAGAAATAAGTTTCCCAAACGTATCCATTTCAGATAAAGTTGAGATAAAACTGACATAACATAAAAATAAATTCTAGCTAGAGTAAATACCATAAATAAATTTAAAAGCCTGGCAGAGATTTTAACAGGCTTATATCTCAAAATATGGAAGACTAGTTATAGAAATTCAGAATCCATTAAAGAAAGGATGAATAAACTATGTAACAATTATTAAACTGGGTGATGTAGGATATGCAATTTAAAAAAAAAGTTTGCCATAGTTTCGTTCTAATTCATGGTAATGAAAACAAATTAACAATTTTCTTAACATGTATTAAAATGAGCTAAATTCTGTGATATGTAAATCAGAGTTTTATGGCATGACTTCAGATGGAATTTTAGATAAATTATTCATGAAATTAAAAAGTCCTTCCTGATAGAAGGAATTAACTGTCATTGATAGGACATTTTACTCCTATGGTAGATTCTTCTATCTGAGAAAAAGTGTAATATTCAGTCCCCAGAGAAAGGATTTTGCAGAGCATATCAATGATGAAACTGAATATGGCTTCACAGAGAACTCCCTCCCTCTTCCTATTGGGTATGTAGTTAATACATATAAGATGAGTGAAAATTTTACAATTTATAGTTTGAGACGTCTACCAGAGACCAAAACAAACACCAATATTAATATACACTGTATTTCTTAACTTTACAAACCAATAGGGAAAAAAAAAAATCTCTGAAATTTTGCAATTGATTCCCTAATGCTGGGCGAAGTGGCAAAAGACTATTATGTCCTGGTCATCTGCAACACTTCATCATTGTCCTCCAGTTAACTATGCATGGAGACTTCCTGACTTGTTACATATTCAGTGAAACAAAAATATTTAATGGATTTGATAGACTCATTATGTGATTAAATAGTGGATGGAAATATCATTGTATTGATGCATTTGAAATTGTCTGTATGTGAATTCAAGGATTTTTCAGACATAAAAAAATAACTGATTTATTTCTAGTATTTAAAAGGAAGGTAAGTTTCATGCATTCCAGAAAATTAATAAACAGTAATACACTAAAATTCAAATGTTAAAATAACTTATAACCAGTTCTATAATACCATTTCAACAAGAGACCAAATTATCTTCTAGCAAATTCTGAATGACTGAGCTTTATTTTTCTATGTGATTTTAAAGTATCTAATGCTGTTTTAAATACTTTTGAAAATTTATGAGAAACATTTCTAACTTTTAGTCTAATTATTATATGTAAGGTCTCAGAAAATTCATTCAATGCCCTTTGGAGCATAAATTTAGGATTTTTGCCTACTAAATTATTGTCTTCTTTTCCCTTTGTGATTTACGTTTTTAAAAAAATACTGATTTATTTAAAAAGTTTGAATACATTGTTTCTTTGATAAAAGAAAGAGAATGTGTTTGAGACGGTGAGATTGGCACAGGACAGAGCAGCATTTAGAGTTCTTGTACACAGGGTCGCTATGAGTGCAAAGGACTTGATGGCACATAACAACAACAAACTTTTTTAGTCTTCCTTTTAAAACTATGATGTTTATTATTTCCATTTTGGTTTTATTTTTTATTTCCTGTTTTATTGAACTGACATTTTATTCCAGTAATATTTTTACTGACATAGTAGAAAAGGATATTCTTGGGTTTGTCTTAGTCTTGGTGGGAAAGTGTTTGAACATTCAGTAAGAAATTGAAACAGATGAGGGGGACAACTGTTCACAAGGAATATATGATTAGGTATTATTGTCGTGACAGGAGTCCAGAAGAAGGCTGCATAGTAGAGTGGAGTTGGGGGAGGGGTTGTATAACAGTGAAAGAATTTTTCTTTTACTTTTCAAAGAGAAGAGAGAACTGGGGGGGAGGAGTGGCAGGAAGAAAAGTGCAAAAGTGAGTGAATGGAAATCCAAAGTCTCTGTAAACGTTCATTAAAATTAATAATAATAAAAAGAAATATAAAATTGAAAAAAAAAATGAAAGAGAACTGGACAACTTCCATGTAGTGCTAAGTCAAGCTGCAAGGTACTGCTCTGATAGTGCTATCGCTCAGCGGGGAAATTGATTGTAATTATCCTGATAGTCCATCATAAAGATGGAAATTCTGTACAGTGCTAGGAAACATTTAATTCTTAACAAGGATATAACTTGAAAAAACATGAAACAAAACCATTTTTGTTGTTGTTATTTATTATCAAGTTGGAACTAACTCATAGCTGGCCTTGCAGTGGGTTTTCAGAGGCTGTAAATCTCAGGAGAGCAGTTTCCCATCTTTCTCCCCTGGAACAGCTGATATGTTTTAACTGCTTGCCTTTGAATTGGCAGGACAACTCATAGTGGTAAAGAGTTGTACTGTCAACCCAGAGGCAGACTATTTGAATCCATCAGCTCTCAGCAGAAGAAGGGCAATCACTTCCCTGTGCCATTAATTGTCTTTGCAAACCCTCTGAGTGTCAGATTTGAGTTGAATCTGACTCTATGGTGAAATAACAACAACAAATCATTTTTATCATGAAAACAAAATAGAAAACATATAATGCATAATTCAAATAGATGTGTATGTAGATATAAAAATGTATTAGTTATTACTAGAGGCAGGTGAGAGGGATGAGGAAAGGAATAGGACACTGTTAAGGGTGGTGAAAAATTCAAGAAGGATTGATGATGGATGAAAAATATGACAAAAGTGTCATGAAATTATACATGAAAAATATAGATTTGGCAAATATTTTATTATCTATCTAATCAAAACATTTAAAAGATATTAAGAAAACATAATGTTATAAGAAATAAAATTGATATCTAAAATTGTTAGCTAATTTGTTCAATTACACATTCACTTAATGGCAGATTTGTAATAAAAATTCCTCTTACCTCTTTTGCCTTGATGCTTTTCACATAGTGCAAATTTAAAAGCCAAGATTTTGTTGAATCTCAACAATGTTCAAGCTCAGATTAGAAATTCAACAGAGAGAGATGACATAAGATCAATCAACATCCAGGTAAAAAAGGAGGTAGCAATCTGTTCTAAACTCTATGCTAAAAACTCTAGCATGGTTACAGGTAAGATTTGTAAATCCCATCAGCAACTTTCTAAAATTCTTTCTTCCCATTGACTCCTGTTGTCACTCAGTGGTTATGATCTCTTTCTGATTCCCTTGAAATCTGAGACAATTGTTCTCTTTTGCTGACCAGTTAAATACTTCTTTACTGAACACTTCTTAACTTGAAGGAGAATATTATTCCCTGAAACTCTCTCATTAGCAGAGGGTTCTACTATATGGCCTTTGAAATATTTGAAACCTTCCAAAGAATTGGTACAAGTGTTAACAGATAATCAGTAGCCTATCAGGAAAATGTCAATACAGAGAGGAACTGCCTAGCTTTTGTTTGTTTTTAGTTATTAATAAATACATTATTTTTAATACAACTATTGAATCTGAAGATATGCTTTCCAGAGGGGTGAATATTTGAGGTTACTATTTGAAAGGTAAGAAAATATATGAAAGTGAGTAAAGCAGACAGAAGTTAGTGCTTTGAAAGTGTTCAGGGTTCCTCCTCACGTTTCTTTCTTGTCCCAAGAGTTTTATTCTGCTCCAAAGCTTCCTGCAAGAGTGAGAAATATTCTTTTTTATTTTCCTTTGCTCTTAAACTACAGAATTTAAGGACTAATGTATTTGACAGGATACACTAACTATATGTTCTATAAATCACTAGAGTAGTTAATTACTTTTCAAAGTTCTGGATTTCAGAGTGAGAGGGTTAACTGATTGCAAAGAAGTTCAGAGGTTTAGAGGAGAAACATCAGATGAAACAATCAGGCCAGGCCAGGCCTTTGGTTCAAATTAGAGAAGAAAACACTTGAAAAGTCTTCAATGATAAGATAGATCCTAAAGATAATGCTACGTTTCAATACTATGGTTTTGATATTATACA
>NW_006400183.1:838427-852415 GCF_000299155.1 Elephantulus edwardii | reverse complement strand
ATGACATTATATATTATATATATTTATATATATGTGTGTGTGTATAGATATTTAAGATTGTATATTTAAGGGTGAATTTACACCTCCAAGAATGGTAGAGGCTTTATTAGTGACTATGTCAACAGAGCAAAAATAAAATTAGCAGTCCTGGGTAAATTCAATTCAACTCATTGCTGTTTACTCAGAGTTGTTTCAAAATTGACCTTCTAGGAGGTTTTCAGAGACTGTTAATGTCGTAGGAGATTGACAGAATTTCTCCTATGACAAACCCCATGACTCTGAGTTAGTAACACAACTCTTTACCCTCTAAGCCACCAGGAGATCACCCTGGGAAAGTTATATTGTCATGTACAATTCCAACTCACAGCTGATCCTCTAGTTTCAGAAGCAGTAAATGGCACCCGAAAAGATTGCCCATTGTCCTCCCCATTGATCGATTCAAAACATGTGATGTTGGATTGACAGAGAAACTTTTTAAAACCACCAGAGCCATAATAATAATAATAATAATAATAATAATAATAATAATAATAAAAGAATGATAATATTTGGACAGCACAGGGAAACTGTGAAGTCTGTACAATCTTTCTTTAGTGGTGTCATTTATACTGCTCTGTCAAATTGTTCACCAACATGATTTTGCTAATAACATTATCATGTTTCCCATACTTCATCCTTTAGAAAAGCTTCTTGTAGAGGCTCTCTTCAAGAAAATGTAAATGAAATATTAAGAGCTTAATAGTAAAGTTTTAATAATAATCTGCACAGGCAATCTCTGGTAGCCTGGTGGCAAGAAGCTGTGCTGCAATCCCAGAGGTGAGCGGTTCAAATTCACTATGTGCTCTGATGGAGAAGGAGGGATAATCTCCTCCTGTACCAGTCTAATCCGATTTGATGGTACACACAAAAAAAATAATAACAATAAAAATATTATTATTATTATTATTATTACAATCAACACTCTTGGTACCAGTAGCCAGGAAATTAAAAGACAAATTGCACTGGGAAAGTCTGCTGTCAGAAACCTCTCCAAAGTACTGAAAAGCAACAATGTCAGTCTGGAGACTAAGGGGCACCTGATCCAGGCCATAGTCTTTGCAATTATTTGCTATGCATTAGAAAGATGGACAATGACTAGGGATGGTAGAAAGAGAATTTATGCCCTTGAGCTGCGGTGCTGGAGAAGAGTACTGAATATACCATGGACTGCTAGAACAAACAAGTTCATCCTAGAGAAAGTGAGACCAGGCTGCTCCTTGGAGGCAAGGATTCTGAAGCTTTGTCTTACATACTTTTGAAATCTTGCAAAGAAGGACCAGTCCTTGGAGAAGTACTTCATGCTTGGGATGGTGGAGGATAGCACAAGAGAGGAAGACTGATTCAGTGAGCAGGGTGATGGGGGTAGGTGTGTCAGAGACAATAAGTGGCACAGGATAGAGCAGTGTTTAAGGATGTTGTACATAGGATCACTATAAATCACAATGACTTGACAGCACATAACAACAAAGCTTTTGGTGTTCAAAATCTGAAGGTAAAGCGATGTTCATCTGAAAGTGTAATATAGAAAGTGAGTCAGTTGGGAAAACCCAACAATAATGCCCGCTTATTTTTTAAAAAAATTAGAACTAAAATCTTTCTCATTGACATCTAGTGTGAAGGGTCTCATAGCTGACCCTAACTGAGTCAGCCCTACAAGGCTGCCTCTTGCAGAGCTGTTGATGTATTTGAATCTCCGGAGAGGCATGGCCTTGTTAGCAGCAAAAACTTCTGAGAAATATGCCACCAAAACTCCATTAGAACAAAATAGTATAAATAAATTCTTCTTTATTCACCAGATCCCTATTTCCCAGATACAACACTTTCTTCTATTTATATGTAAGCCCTTATGTTTCTGAGATTGTAAACTGCATAATAGAAGATTGCCCATCTTTCTCCTACAGAGTAACTGATTAATTTGAACTACTGAAGAGGCTCAGTTTTTCAGTTAGAAGCCCATTCTCTATGGACTACACCACCAGAGTTCTGTGTGTGTATATATATTATATGTTATCATGTAGTCTTTCTTTAACTGATGGTTTCAGTTATGTAAATATCCAATAACTTTCCTTTTTCACTTAGAATCTTTAAATATAATTTCATATCTATGTCTATGACTATCTACATCAAATTCATTATCAACTGAAAGTTGTTGTTGTTAGGTATCATCATGTTGAATATGACTCATAGCAATCCTACCAACAACAGGTATGAACCTGGTCCTATCCTGTGCCATCCTTATACTTCCTGAAACACTAGAGACCATTGTGGCAGTCATTGTGTCAAACTCCGTGTTTGAGAGTTTCTTTCACTGACCTTTAACCTTTCCAAGCATAATTTCCCTCTTCAAGGAATAACTTCTCCTAGCCTGAAGTATGTGAGAAGAAGCTTCAACATCTTTGCCTCCAAAGAGTACTCTGGCTACACTTTCTTCAAGATATATTTGTTTCTTCTTTTGGCAGTCCATGAGATATTCTATACTCTCCTCCAACACTACAGCTCAAAGGCATTAATTCTTCTTCTGTTATTCTTATCCACTGCACAGCTGTCAGATGTATAGTAAGTGATCAGAAAAACTATGACCTGAATTAGATGCACCTTCATCCTCAAACTGACATCATTGCTTCTCAGTAATTTGGAGAAATCCCTAACAGTAGATTTTCCCAGTAACCAAGGAGGATAGAAGGAGAATTGATGCCTTTGAGCTGTGGTGCTGGAGAAGAGTATTGAGAATACCATGGACTGCTAGGAAAATAAACAGATTTGTCCTGGAAAGGGTTAAACCGGGTGGCTCCTTGGAGGCAAGGATTCTGAGGCTCCGTCTAACATACTTTGACATGTTGTGAGGAGAGACCGGTCCTTAGAGGGGACATCATGCTTGGGAGGGTGGAGGAACAGTGCAGGAGAGGAAGGCACTCTATGAGGTGGATTGATTCAGTGACTGGGATAATTAGGATGGGAGTGTCAGAGAGTGCGATTGGCACAGGACAGAGCGGAGTTTAGGGCTGTTGTACATAGGGTCGCTATGAGTCGCAAGCGACTCAACGGCACATAACAACAAACAACAACAATACTTATTCTGATTTCCTTACTGATGGTGCCAACATTGTTGATTGAGGATCCAAGCAAGATGAAATTTTTGACAACTTCAATCTTTTCTTCATCATGATATCGTCTATTGATCCAGTGGTAAGAATTTTTGTCCTCATGACATTGAGATATAATCCACATTGAAGGCTGTATTCTTTGATCTTCTGCAACAAGTTCTTCAAGTCCTCTTCACTTCAGCAAGCAAGGTTGTTTCATCTGCATTACACAGGTTATTGATGAGTCATCCTCTGATTTTAATGCCACATTCTTCTTCATAAACTCCAGGTTCTCGATTAATTTGCTGAGCATACCAATTGAATACATATGGAGAGAGGATACAACCCTGATGTACCTGTTTCTTAATTTTAAACCATGTGGTTTCTCTTGCTCTGTTTCTACAACAGACTCTTGGTGTAGGTACAGGTTTCACATGAGCACAATTAAATGCTCTTGGATTTCCATTTTTCTAAACGTCAACCATAACTTGTTATGATCCATATAGCTAAATACTTTTGCATAGTCAAATAGGGCATAAATAGACATTCTTCTGGTATTCTTTACTTTCAGCCAGGAACCATCCATCTGTCATCAGCAATGATAATCTGGGTGCCAGGATGTCTTCTAAATCCTGCTTGAACTTCTGGCAGTTCTCTATCTGTTAAACAGACATATTGCCTAGAGTAAAATTATTCAAAGATGTTATGAACAAAATAGTGAATGATCCAGAAAGCATCAAAAGAAGATGGAGCGAATACACAGAGTCACTGTACCAAAAGGAATTGACTGGCACAGAAGAATTTCAGGAAGTACCATATGAGCAGAGCCAATGGCAATGAAGGAGGAATTTGAAGATGCACTGAAAGCACTGGCAAAAAATAAGGCCCCAGGTACTGATCGGACAGTGTTTGATATGTTACAACTAACAGACACAACTATAGATACACTCACCAGTCTATACTAAGAAATTAGAGGACAGCTGTCTGGCCAACTGGTTGGAAGAAGTCCATCCATATTTGTTCCCATTTCTGAAGAAGGTGATCCAACAGAGTGTGGAAACTATCGAATAATATCATTAATATCACATGCAAGCAAAATACTGTTGAAGATCATTCTAAAATGGCTAGAACAGCTAAAAGTAAAGATATAATTGACAAGACTAGCAGCAATATATAAAGAGGAAAATACACTCTATCACTATTTTGATGAACACCAATAATAATGAAATATTAACATTCAATATTGAGAAAATATTTAGTTTAATGTCATAATAAGATTTTATTGATATGAGCACATTTTTAGATAAAGTTGACTTGTTTTAGTACTTCCAGGTAATCTGTAACTCTGAATAACCTCTATCCAAAGCACCTCATTTTCTGCATCGCTGCCGTACTTCGGCTCATGAGTGTCTTTTGCTGAGACAGGAATTATGCCAAGCAACTTACATTAAAAATCATGGGCATGCTTCAGATCAGATGGTTACTATGATGCTATTTATCAAGGTTGATGGTTTGGGGATTGTGGGAGGACTGAAAAGTTGAGTGTTAACATTGTAGAGCCATTTTCCACTGGTTGTTGTTAGCTATCATGGAGTTGTCATGCTCCTAATTCACTGAGACTTCATGCTTATAAGAACAAAAGGTGCCCAGTTCTGTGCCATCCCCAGGATTGACTTGGGATCAGGCAATTTCTCAGAAGCAGATCACTAGACCATTCCCTGAAGTCCTTCTTTGTCTGGAAGCTCCTCTTAAACATGATGAAAATTATAGTAACTGACAAGCTTTCTCTAAAGAGACAGATGGTGGTTGTGCATGGAGCACATTTCTCAGAAATTGAACTTGGCCTCCTATATGGACAATAAGAATTCTACCACTAAATTAACACCATCCCCTTTCCTTCCCATTGATAATTTCAGAAAATAAAGTTCTAAGAACCCCACGTACTTCCTCTCCAAGCTCCTTAAGAATTTGGATTCTTATAATTCTTTTCATCTACACAGCACTATTTCTAAAAACCAGAAACTAAACTGAATGTATTTAATAAATCACTTATACTTCACATAAAAATACTTTTAAAAGTTTTATAAATGAAGAACTCAAACACCAGAGTATAAGAAACATTCCCAAACCGCAGTTCTTAATTTGGGTGAGTAGTGCTTTAGCAGACCTGGTGGCCTAGTCAGGAGAGAGTTGCACTGCTAGCCCAAAGGCCACACCTCTCTGTCAGTTTGAATCCACCAGAAGCTGCAAGAGAATGATAGGTAATCTCCTCCCCTGGGATTTACAGCCTTAGAAAACTGCTGCAAGGTCAATTATGAGTCATTTCCAGCTTGATGACAGTGAGCTTGAGGTTTGGTTGGGTTTTTTGCATTTTCTTTCTACTATGTAATTCTACACAACTTCTATAAAATTGATTTAGTTTGGTTTTGTTTAGAGGAAGGAACAAAGCTTAACCAATTTGAATTATTCATAGCAACAAGTGATCTTGTTGGCACTGAGGAGAAATAACTGATGGCAGAAACTTTATATATGTTTGCTTAATAGTGGATATTTAGACTGTTGACTTGGGTTGGGGGGGTGATCGTTTAACAATTAAAGAATTTGTTTTCTCCAAAGAGAATAACAGATTGGGGGGGGCGGGGAAGGGAGGAAAATGTGAAACAATGAATGAATGAAGGAAAAAATGAAATGGAAAGATTATGCTGTAAAAAAAAATATATGTTGTATTAAAAAAATCATTAAAAATGAAAGAAGTGAGAGCAATGTATTTACCCAAGTACAAAAGATCAAAGGATAAATTCTGTGACTATGTAATTGATGCTATATTTAAAACCTTTTTTTTCAAATTTCCCTTTCTATTATACTGTCAAAATCATAGGAACTAAAAATATTTGGAAAGAAATACTTATATTTTTATTAGCATCTTTTTTACACTGACAGTTTTGGTCTATAAATGTATACAAAGGAAAGGAAAAATTATTTTTACATAACCAATAACAGTGTGTTTATTGAACTGCTGGCTTTTTTCTATTTCAGGGAACCAAGAGTTGAAGCAATTAACATGAATAAGGTAAATGAGAGTGTCCCATGGGAGTTCATCCTGTTAGGCTTCTCAGACCGACCCTGGCTGGAGCTTCCTCTCTTTGTGATATTCCTGGTTTCCTATATCCTAACCATCTTTGGCAATGTAGCAATAATTATTGTGGCCCATCTGGACACTAAACTCCATACCCCTATGTATTTTTTTCTTACTAATCTGTCTGTCCTGGACCTTTGTTATACCACAAGTACAGTTCCCCAAATGCTGGTAAACATATGTAGTACTTGGAAGGGGATTAGTTATGGTGGCTGTGTGGTCCAACTTTTTATTGCTCTGGCCTTGGGGTCCACTGAATGTATCCTCTTGGCCATTATGTCCTTTGATAGGTTTGTAGCTATTTGTAGACCCCTCCATTACTCAGTTATTATGCATCAAGGTCTCTGCATCCAACTGGCAGCTGCCTCTTGGATTAGTGGCTTTAGCAACTCAGCATTACAGTCTACCTTGACTCTTGAAATGCCACTGTGTGGACACAAAGAAGTAGATCATTTCTTCTGTGAAGTCCCTGCTCTGCTCAAGTTGTCATGTGCTGACACAACAGTAAATGAAGCTGAACTGTTCTTCATCAGTGTGATATTCCTTCTCATACCCCTGACTCTTATCCTTATATCATATGGTTTCATCACCAGAGCAATTCTGAGAATACAGTCAGTTGAAGGTAGGCGAAAGGCATTTGGAACATGTGGCTCCCATCTAATTGTGGTGTTACTCTTTTATGGCACTGCTACCTATATGTACCTGCAACTTCCATCGCCTGCCTCCAAGGACAGGGGAAAGGCAGTGTCTCTTTTCTATGGAATCATCACACCCATGTTGAATCGCCTTATATATACACTCAGAAACAAAGATGTAAAGGGAGCTTTTAAGAGGCTAGTTCTAAAAGTTTTCTTGACCAAAAACATTAGAAATCTGGCAGCCTGACTAGACTTGAAATTTTCTTAATTAAACAATTACAATATATCCTATTTTCTTTATTTTTGCTATATTTAGAACTGTTATGATGATGATCCTGAAATAAAATTTTATTGGCAGTGAAGTACATTTTTATTACTATCTAAATATACTCATTGAACAAATATCTCCCACTATTTTTCAATATCCTCAAAATTATATGGTCTTAAATGTTTAAGGTCACAAGCTTTAAACCACTGGATTGTATACTTGGAGAAAAGTAGGCCTTTGAGACTATGTAAATGATTGAAGCTCATTCTCTAGAAAGATAACATTTTTATATACATGAAAATAAATACATACACCCAAACAGAAATGAAAGTTTTTCAGACAATTGTAAGAGGTCTAACAGAATTCCCTAAAACCATTCATTACCCTCCTTTCAATGATACAGATAAGATCAATAGCCCTATTTTAAATTTTTAGCACCATTCCCATTTTAAGTTACTAATCTAATCCACAGTGAGTTTTCTTCAATATAGTTTTACCTATATCTTTCATTCTTTATACTCAAAATTTCTCCCAAGTTGAAGTTTCCATTTTATTTCCTCTGCTTAAAACCATCCTATCTACATTTTAGGCTTTAATCAAATAAAGTTCTTTGCAAAATTTCTCATCATTTCTCTACTATCTATTTCCTTTAACCGTTAAAGTGTTTAATAGTCTAAATTAGGAAAAATAGTATATCGTATAATGAAGTACATTACTCATCTAATATTCTTTGTGCAAAATGAGATTTTATTTACAAGACATTAAGTCTCTTGAAGTAGGTGGCCCAGATT
Organism: Elephantulus edwardii; assembly: GCF_000299155.1. Taxonomy (NCBI): domain Eukaryota; kingdom Metazoa; phylum Chordata; class Mammalia; order Macroscelidea; family Macroscelididae; genus Elephantulus; species Elephantulus edwardii. The sequence continues at coordinate 844,460 of NW_006400183.1, read as the reverse complement.
GTGATTTACGCAAGTTCCATGTTACTTTCATTACTCAACAAAATGCTAAGTACCATGGAGACACACTATGATGCGTGTGACTTTTTCAGACATCTTTTACCAATATATTTCCCGCCTTACAAATATTTCATAACAGCAAATACAATTATTATGAAATACAATAATCACAGTTCTCCTTTGAACATTGCAATAACATTATCTATTTCTACCTCAGCATAATTCTAACACTGAATTGTGGATCTTAGAACTTTCACATGCATGAGAATCTCCTGGAGGTCTTCGAAAATCTAAATAGTGAGTTCTAACCCAATTGCAGTGTTTGTATTCAGTAGGTCTGGGGACTGTACTGAGAATTTACATTTTTAACTAGATTCAAAATAATGCTGGGGCTGCTAATAATGAATGGTAACTACATCTTAAGAATCACTGTGCTAACAGCCAAAGTGAGTAAAATTTCCTGTGGAATTTCTGTCCTTTATATGTATCTCATGAAAATTACAATTAAAAGATAAAATAGAAGCCAAATACTAGAAACATATGTTGAAATATGAAACGATTTTCCCTACTGAAAATAGCTTAAGTATCCAAATAAATGATATGCCAGGTTACCAGAGCCAAATTAGATGGGATCCTAAAATCAGTATATGATTATGAGAAAATAGTAAATGAATCAGAGTAGTAAAAATGGAGCTATTTTCTATATGATTTAAACCAGCCAATCATTGATTTACCATGTTACTTATTAGTAAGTTTGAAAATAATTCATAGCAAAATCTAGAAAAAATTTATTATCAACAAATCAATATCCTTGGCCTCAACAGTCAAGAAATCAGGACACGTATTGCACTGGGCAAGTCTGCTGTCAGGGACCTCTCCAAAATACTAAAGAGAACTGATATCAGTTTGAAGACTCACGTGCCCCTCTTTCGGGCCACAGTCTTCTTAATCACATTGTATGTATCAGAGAGCTGGACAAATGAGTAAAGATGACAGAAGAATTGATGCCTTTGAGTTGTGGCGCTGGTGAAGAATACTGAACAGACTATCAAAAGAACAAATATGTTCTAGAAAAGGTATAGTAAGAATGTTCCTTGGTGGGAAGGATAATGAAGATTTGTCGACATTGTACTCATAGCTAGGTGAAGCTATTTCTTGGAAATAGACACCACACTGAGAAAGATGCAGTATCAGCAAAGGAGTGGAAGACCCCCCAATGAGATTGATTGACACTGTGATTTCAGTAACAAGGTCTAGTGTCTCAGAGATAATGAGAACAGCACTGGATCAAGACATTTTCTAATTGGCTGTTCATAAGGTCACTATAGTTATACTTGACCCAAGAACACTTAACATCAACAGTCACTATCCTATTATTAGGGAGCTCTGGTAGCCTATTTTTAAGAAGCTGTGCTGTAATTCCAAAGGCACTTGGTTTGAATCTACCAGCTTCTGTGCTTGAGATGTGTAGGAAATCTCCTACCATGTGATTTACTGTCTCTGAAAACAACTGGAGGGTCAGCTATGGGTCAGTTCTGATTAAACAGAACACAACAAGAACATACATTCCTTTTGGGAATGCAAAATGATGCAACCACTATAGAAAGTAGTTTGATGTTTCCTTCAAAAGTTGTAAATGGAAAGACTATTCCATCTAGCCATCTTAGATGTAAGTTTAAAATGTTATATCCTAAAAAATAAGAGCTAAGCCACAAACTGGTACATGCACTCCTGTGGTGTACTCCTTAGAGAGTTGAGCAACTAAATCAAAGGCAAACATCTCTGTCAGTTCAAATCCACCAGAAGCTCTGCAGGAGAAAGATGGGCAATCTCCTCCCATGCAATTTGCAGCCTTGGAAAACCTGCTGAAAGGTCAACTACAGATTGGTTCCAACTTGATGGCAATTTGAGAGAGAAATGTTTATTGAAGCATTATTTTCAAGAGCAAAGAAATGGAAACAAAGCAAGTGTCTGTCAGTGGATAAACGGCTAAGGACTCTATGATACATTCACAAAGAGGAGAACTGTGAAACACTAAAAACATATAAAGAATTCATGAAGCACTGCATAACTTAGACGAATCCAAAAGACATTATGCTGAGTGAAATAAGTTTATCACAAGAGGAGAAATATTGTAAAAGACAACTATTATGAAAAGCTAAAGAAAAGAAGGACAATATCTTTCTCTGTGATTTACCGCCTATGAAAACCCATTGGAGGATCAGCTATGGGTGAATTCCACTAGATGATATACAGAAAAGTTTAGATACAAATAGATAGAGTCTTGGATAGTTACCAAAGATAAAAAGGTAAGGAGAAAGAAATTTAAAAAATTAATAAATTGATAATGGTACTTGTTGCTAGATGCCATCATGTATGACTCATGGTGACCTTATCTGAGCCTTGCCCTGTCCTGTGCCATCCTCATCATCTCTGACACATTTAAGTCCATTGTTACAGTCATTGTGTTCTGACCTTTCCCAGCACGATTTTTTCCCCCAAGGACTGATGTATCCTAACAACATGGCCAAAGCATGTGAGATAAAGCTTTTCTCAACTCTAAGGAGCACTCTGGTTGCATTTTCTCCAAAGCACCCTGGTTTGTTCTCTGGTAATCCATAGGATTTTCAAGCACTCTTCTCCAATATCATAACTCAAAAGTCTAAGTTCTTCTGTCAATTCTAATTCATTGTCCAACTTTCAGAATATAACAAGTAACTGAAAAGAGACCATGGCTTGAATCAGGGGCACTTTAGTCTTTAAACTAACACCATTGCTTCTCAGAACTTTGGAGAAGTCATTGACAGCAGATTTTTCCAAGCATGATAAATCTTCCAATCTCTTGACTTCTGGATCCAAGCCAGATTAAATCCTTGACAGTTTCAATCTTCTCTCCATCATGACATTGCCTCATAGTTCCCCTGAATTTTTGTTTTCTTGATGTTGAGATATAATTCATATTGAAGACAGCAGCAAGTGTTTTAAGTTCTCTTTTAATAAGCAAGCAAAGTTATGTTGTGTGTATAATGCAGGTTTTGATAAGCCTTCCTCTGATCCTGATGCCACATTCCTCTTTATAATGTCTAGCTTCTTGATTGATTTGCTCAGTGTACAGCCTGAACAAGTATGGGAAAAGCATGCAGCTCTGATATAAACATTTCTTGATTTTAAACGATGCAGTCAATAGATAATAGACACTAAAATAGGTGAAGAGAAAGCTAATATACAATAAAGGGATAATCAAATATACAAAAAGGTGATAATCAGATTGTAGATGTTGTAATTAATGTTACAAAATAAAATGTATAAGGATGATTTAATGAAAACACCAATATAGTTTGTAAACTTGCACTCAAATCATCATTTTAAAGATATGCATTAATAATAGCTGGAAATCAAAATGCAGAAATTGCAAACAAGGGAAAAGCTGGAAGATGTTGACTTTATGATGGAAATGAGACAGACTAGTGATTACATGACAGAATTTCATAAGACCTATGATTTATTTACTTTTTAAAAACCATAAACAGCAATGATAAACATGACATCATCTCATGGAATAGGAAAAAATCAAATCAAATTTTGAATCAAATCAACAGTAGAAAGAGATAGTGGACAAGCTCAATATCGTTAGTCAAAACAAGTCCGGTGACTAAGTGTGGAACATGTCATTGATTGCTCATATGCAAGTTCAAATGAAACTGAAGAAAATGAAAATAACCCCACAAGAGCCAAAATACAAAACTGAGTACATCCCACCTGACCATCTCAAGAATAAATCTGATGTACTGAACTCTTATGACTACCGACCAGAAAAGTTCTGGGATGACATCAAGGTCATTATGTATAAATAAAAAAAATAAATAAAAAAGAGGACCTTAAGAGAGCTGGACAATGACTAAGGATGACAGAAGAAGAATCAATGCCTTTGACTTGCAGTGCTGGAGAAGTGTGCTGAACATATCATGGACCACCAAGAGAACAAACAGGTCTATCTTGGAGAGGGTGAAACCAAGTTTCTTCTTGGAGGTAAGGATTTTGAAGGTTCATCTCACATATTTTGGCCATGAGATCAGGAGGGATGAGTCCTTGTTGAAGGACATTATGCTTAGAAGGATTGAGGGGCAATGCAGAAGAGGAAGACCCAGATGAAATGGAATGGCAGACACATTAACTAGAGTAATGAGGGTAGGTACATTGGAGTCAATGAGACTGGTTCAGGATAGGGAAGGGTTTAGAGCTATTGTAAGTAGGGTGGTTATAAATTGCAGGCAACTCAATGGCACAAAATAACAACAACAATATATTTTAAAAATATCAAAATGTACATCAGAAGAGACTTTAAAACTTACTTGGGAATGTAAACAAGCTAATGAAATAAATTAAGAGAGCTGAACTGAAAATGTCAGTGTGGTTTGAGATGGCAAAATAAATGAGAATAAAAACTTGGAGTTAGAAAACTAAAAGAGAAGAACATGTACAGCATTTATCAAGTTGAAAAAAAAAAAAAGAAGAAAAATCTCCAAGATTTAGCTTGCAATAATGAAAGATTCTGTGGGTGAAATATTGACTGACACAGGACACATTAAAAGACAGAAGGAATAGAGAATCATGGTATGAAGAACTAGCTGGTGTTCATTTATTTCAGGAAGTAACATATAATCAATAACCAATGGTAATTAATAAAGAAAAACAAGCTACATTGAAGGCACCGATGAAAACCAAGTCTCCAGGAATTGAGATCATAATGAGATATTTCAACAAGTGGATGAATCAGTGGACATGCTCAAACTTCCAGTCTAGGAAATTTGGAAGATCTAGGTAACTGACTGGAAGAGATTCATATTTATGTTCATTCCTAAGAAAGGTGATCCAATCACATGCAGAAATCAAAGAAAAAATATTCACATTTAAAATCTTGCTGAAGATAATTTAAAAAACCAGAGGGATGAGGTAAAGGAAACGGTAAAGATCTGATGTGAAAAACAATAATGCATTCAAAGTTTGTAAATAAACCATGATTAAAAAAAAGTTTTAATTACATAAAAATAAACAAAAAAATCAAAATAGATGAAGTAGTATATTAACAGATAATTGGCAAAAATTCAAGCTGGATTTAGAAGAAACTGTGTAATGAAAAATTCCATTGCTCACAGAATCCCTAATAATGCTTATCTATTTACATCCTGTGGAAGGAGGAGTGGCATCCACTTCCATAATAGCTTGCCTCCAGAAACCCTATGAACCTGGAGAGAGGATGAAAGGCACCCAAGCATCGAGGACTCTCCTTCATAGGGTCGCTATGAGTCGCCTGTGACTCGACGGCACTTAACAACAACAACAATTTACATCCTAGAAAAATAGATGACAAATACACTTAGAAATTGCTTACCTGTAATATTTGCTTGATTATTTGGTGGACCTCCCCAATTAAAACAAGCTTAGAAGCAGGAGTGGCATCCACTTCTGAAATAGCTTGTCTTCAGAAATCCTACAAACTTGGAGAAAAGAAGAAAGTTTATACAAGTGTTCAGGTCTTTCCTTCATAGAGTTGCTATGAGTCGCCTACAACACAACGGCACTTAACAACAACATGTAAGTTGTTGTGTATTATTAAGCTGAAACTGACTCATAGTTGACCCTCCAGTGAGTTTTCAGGGGCAATTTAGTTGCACAGAAGGAGACTGTCAATATTTCTCCCACAAAATGGCTGGTGAATTCAATCCACATACCTTGGGGATGGCAGCGTAGCTCCTTACCAGTAGGTCACTACGGCTTCATAAATAATGTGAGCATTAGCCACAAAACTATTTTGTAAACTCTTCCTATATCTAATTACATTATGAATCACATTACTAAGAACTAAGTAAAAACCTTTTAAAATTTTTCTCTTTTTCATTTAATTACTCCTTTAACTTCAACTATATTGATATATGGTATGGAGGTATGGAGATAGGATGCATCCCTGGCGTACGCTCTTCCCAATTTTGAACCATGCAGTGTTCCCTTGCTCTGTTCTGACGACTGCCTCCTGGT
>NW_006400183.1:835619-836812 GCF_000299155.1 Elephantulus edwardii | reverse complement strand
AGGAGAGGAAGGCCCTCTATGAGGTGGATTGATTCAGTGACTGGGATAATTGGGATGGGAGTATCAGAGACAGTGCGATTGGCAGAGGACAGAGCGGAGTTTAGGGCTGTTGTACATAGGGTCGCTATGAGTAGCAGGTGACTCGACGGCACATAACAACAACAACAACAATATTGATATAGGTCTATGAACACTACTTACTACAATATTATAGATAAAACACCACAGAACCAAGTAGTTCATAGCTCTACCTGGAACACACTGTTATTAGACGACTGTCAGTAAGCTCTAATTTACAGAAACATTATGTACAAGTAAAGGATATTCTGCTCAATCCTGTACCATTGGTTTTTCAGGATGCTTAGAAGATTGTTTAAGTTGTGGATTAGGGCTTCTAGGGTTCTTCCAAGCTTTTCCTTAATGATGTTTATAGTTCTTGGTTTTAGTCCTAGGTCCTTGATCCACTTTGAGTAGGTTTTTGTGTATGGTATGAAGTGTGGGTCACCTTTGAACTTTCTGCACATGGTTTTCCAATTTTGCCAATACCATTTGTTAAAAAGACTGTCATTTCTCCACTTAACTAATTTCATCTCCTTGTCAAAAGTAACTGGCCATAGGTAGATAGGCTGATTTCTAGGTTCTCAATTCTATATCACTGCTCTATGTGTCTACCAGTACCACACTGTCTTGACCACGATGGCAGTGTAGTAGAATTTAAAATCAGACAGTGAGATGCTTCCTACCTTGTTTCTCTCTCTCTCTCTTTTAATAATTTTAATGAGCATTTACAGAGATTTTGGATTTCCATTCATTCATTGCTGCACTTCTCTCCCCGCCAAGCCCTCCCCAGCCCCAGTTCGCTCCTCTCTTTCAAAAGTAAAAGAAACACTCCCTCCCTGGGACACAATCCCCACACACCCCTCCTGCCGCCCCAAGTACATTCCACTATGCAACCTTTATTGTGGACTCTTTTTATTATTTTTTTTTTATTTTTGTGTGAGTGTACCGTCAAATCAGATCTGACTGGTACAGGAGGATATTGTCCCTCCTTTTCCCGGCAGAGCATCTGGTGGATTCGAACCGTGTGCCTCTGGGATTGCAGTTGCAGCTCCTTGCCACTAGGCCACCAGAGCTCCCCTTATTGTGGACTCTTGTGATAACCATAATACCCTTTCATATATCGCTTTTAAATT
>NW_006400183.1:833331-834989 GCF_000299155.1 Elephantulus edwardii | reverse complement strand
TGATATCTCATAGTTGTTTTGATTTGCATCTCTCTTAGAGCTAGGGATTTTGAACATTTCTTCATGTGCTTGTTGGCCATCTGAATGTCTTATTTGGTGAAGTGTTGGATTATTTACCTTTATCTTGTTGTGGTGCTCATGTATTTTGTAAATTCTAGATATAAGTCCCTTATCTGACATGTCAATACCAAATACTTTTTCCCAGTCAGTGGCTTCCATTTTTACCCTGTTGGTGGAGTTTTTGGATGTGCATAGGGATTTGATTCTTAAAAGGTCCCATTCATCTATTTTATTTTCTCCTGGTTGTAGATTTTTCAGGATACTTGGAAGACTGCTAATGTTCTGGATTAGGACTACTAGAGTTCTTCCAAGCTTTTCTTGAATGAAGTTTATAGTCCTTGGTTTTAGTCCTAGGTCCATGATCCACCTTGAGTTGGTGTTTGTATATGGAGTGAGGTGGGGATCTAGCTTGAGTCTTCTGCAGATATTTTTCCAATTTTGCCCCACCATTTGTTTGAAAAGCTGTCGTTTCCCCATTTAACTGATTTCATTTCTTGTCAAAAATCAGTTGACCATATGTAGATGGGCTGATTTCCGGGTTCTCAATTCTATTCCATTGATATATGTGTGTGTCATTGTACCAGTACCATGCTGTCTTAACCACCACGGTAGTGTAGCAGGATTTGAAATCAGGCAGTGAGATGCCTCCTACCTTTTTTCTATTTTTAAGGAGCGCTTTGCTTATTCGGGGCTTCTTTCCATTCCAAATGAAACTGGAGATTAACTTTCCCATCTCCTTGAAGAATGGGATAGGTATTTTTATTGGGATTGCATTGAATGTGTAAATTGCCTTTGGTGTATTGCCATTTTCACAATATTGAGTCTTCCTATCTTGTTTCTCTTTTTGAGGAGTGCTTTGCTTATCTGGAGTCTCTTTCCATTCCAAATAAAGTTGGAGATTGCCTTTTCCATCTCGTTGAAGAGTGCAATTGGTATTTGTGTTAGGATTTCATTGAATGTGTAGATTGTCCTTGGTTGGATTGTCATTTTCACAATATTGAGCCTCCTATCCATGAGCAAGGGATATTCTTCAATTTCTCCAGGTCTCTTTTTGTTTCTTGTAGTAATGTTTTCAAATTTACTTTGAATAGATCCTTTGTGTTTCTAGTTAGATTTACTCCCAAGTATTTAATCTTCTGATTAGCTATTGTGATGGGTTTTGTTTTTCTTGGCTCCAGTTCTATATTCTTTTTGTCATAGAGAAATCCAAATGATTTTTGTATGTTGATCTTGTATCCTACCACTTTGCTGAATTGGTCAACTACATTCAGTGGTTTTCTTGCTGAGTCTTAAAGGTTTTCTAAGTATACAATCAAATCATCTGCATATAGAGATAATTTTACCTCCTCTTTGCCAATTTGGATACCTCTTATTTCCTTCTCTTGTCGTATTGCTATTGCTAAGATTTCCAATACAATATTGAATAGGAGAGGTGATAGTGGGCATCCTTGCCTAGTTCCTGTTCTCAAAGGGAATGCCTTTAACTTCTCTCCATTAAGAACAATGTTGGCCCAGGATATGAACAGGCACTTCACCGAAGACGACATTCAGATGGCTAACAAGCACATGAAGAAATGCTCAAAATCCCTAGCCCTAAG
>NW_006400183.1:829983-830486 GCF_000299155.1 Elephantulus edwardii | reverse complement strand
ACTTTTTCCCAGTCTGTGGCTTCCCTTTTTACCCTGTTAGAGAAGTTTCTGGATGCGCATAGGGTTTGATTCTTAGAAGGTCCCATTCATCTTGTTTTTTAACACCTTAAAGAGATAATTGGCAGCACATTTTCCCAGAGCAATAAAGCATTTGATTTCTTCACTTCTGTTTCCATGATTGTTAATTTTCAATCTAAGTTAAATGAAGTAACTGACAACTTAAGTCTTTTCTCCATTTATACTGGTGCTGCTGACTGGTTAAGTTATGATGATTGTGGTGTGGTTGTTGTTGTTATTTGAGGTGTAATACATACTGAGCCTGTAGGCTCTGATCTTCTTCATTAAGTACTTCAAGTATTCTTCACTTTCTGCAAGCAAGATTGTATCATCTGCATGATGCAGGTTGTTGAGGAGTCATTTTCCAATCTTGATGTCACATTATTTTTTTCCATAGTCTGTTGTCATTGTTGTTATGTGCCATAGAATCACTTGCCCTAAATTCT
>NW_006400183.1:805534-829153 GCF_000299155.1 Elephantulus edwardii | reverse complement strand
GACGACTGCCTCTTGGTCCAAGTATAGGTTTCACATTAGCACGATCAAGTGTTCTGGGATTCCCATTCTTCTCAGAGTCAGCCACAGTTTGTTATGAGCCACACAAACACCTTTGCATAATCAATGAAACACAGATAGACATTCCTCTAATACTCCCTGCCTTTGGCCAAGATCCATCTAACATTAACTACAATATCCCTAGTACCACGACCCCTTCAAAACCCAGCCTGCACTTCTGGTACTTCTCTGTTGATGTGCTGGTCCAGTCGGTTTTGGATATTCTTCAGTAGAATTTTGCTTGCATGTGAAATCAGTGAGATTGTTCTGTAGTTTCCACACTCTGTTGGGTCACCTTTCTTCAGAATGGGAACAAATATAGATCTCTTCCAGTCAGTTGTCCAAGTGGTTATTCTCCAGATTTCTTGACACAACTTGGTGAGAACGTCCAGGGAAGCATCTGTTAGTTGAAATATGTCAACTGGTATACCATATATTCCTGGGGCCTCATTTTTTGCTATTTCCCTCAAAGCAGTTTGAACTTCTTCCTTCATCACCATAGGCTCTTGCTCATATGTTGTTTCATTACATTCTTCTGTATCAGACAGATCCTTTTGGTACAAGGACCCTGTATACTCTTTCCATCTTCTTTTAATACTTTCTGGATCATTTAATATTCTGCGTAAAGCATCCTTGATTATAACAACTTGAGGTTTGAATTTGTTCTTCAGTTCCTTGAGCTTAAGAAATGCTGAGCGAGTTCGGCCCTTTTGATTTTCTGACTCCAGCTCCTTGCACATTTCATTGTAATATTTTATCTCTATTCTAGCTTCTATAATTATTTGCACAGCATATATCTTAAATAGGCATGATGAATGAAAGTACACAACCCTAATGCATGCTTCTCCTGGATATCATTGTAAATATCAGATGAATCTTGGCTGAAAGCAAAGAACATCAGAAGAATGTCTGTTGGTCCTTTGTTGACTGTGAAAAGGCATTTGACCATGTGAATTATAACAAACTAAGGAAAACATTGAGAAGAATGAGAATCTCTGAATATTTAGTTATGCACCTACAAAACCTATACCTGGACTAACAAGCTGTTATCTGAACAGAGGAGAACAATGCATGGTTAAAATAAATAAAAGTGAGTGTCTGGGTTGCTGTTGTTATTGTTGTATGCTGTTGAATCAGAACCAATTCACAGCTGAATATTCAGCAGATTTCAAAGGTAGTAAATCACCCAGGAGGAAAGTATTCATCTTTTTCCTTTGGAGCATCTGATGGATTCAAACTGGGTGTCAATGAGTGACAGTACAGTTCCTTACTACCAGGCCACCTAACCAAAACCCTTGCTGTTGGCTACTAACAAAAGAGTTGACATTTTGAATCTATCTCGGGACCCTACAGGAGAAAGTGCTGGTAATCTGCTTCTGTCAAAATTACAGCCAATTAAACCCTGAGGAATAGTTTTATTTTGTAATACAAGCATTCTCTGAGAGGTGGAACAGACTGAACACCACGAAAGGACAATAACAACATAAGGTAGCTATGAGTCTAAGCCTCCTCTATGTCAACTAACAACTGTATCAGTCTGGTATATCCATAAAAATAAACCCAAGTGTGCTAAGTCAAAAGATCCAGATTCAAAATATTCTAATGAAACTCTTTTATTAAGTTGTTGTTGTTGTTGTTGTTGTTGTTGTTGTTGTTGTTGTACCATCAAGTCAAGTACGCCTCATAGCAACTCTTTGAACAAAATATCTAAATCCAGTCCTGTACTGCACCATCCTCATACTTCCTGACACACAAGAGCCCAATACAGCAATCACCTTGTCAATCCACCTGGTTGAGGGTCTGCCTTTCCCTTGCTGACCCTCCATCCTTCACAACATCATGGACCTCCCCAAGGAATAGCACCTCCTAGCAATATTTGAGGTGAAACCTCATCAGATATCTACTTGTTTTCTTGGCCATCCATGGAATGTTCAGTGCTTTTTTTCCAACACAACAGTTCAAAGGCATCTATTATTTTTCTGTCATTCTTATTTATTGTCCAGGTCTTGGATGCATACCTAGTAATCAAAAATACCATGGCCTGAATCAGACACATCTTAGTCCTCAAACTAACATCACTACTCTTCAATAATTTGGAAAGGTTCCTAATTGCAGATTTTCCCATTGCTATGTGTCTCCTTATTTCCTGACTGCTTGTACCAAGAGTGTTAATTGTGGATCCAAGAAAGATGAAGCTGTTTACAGTTTCAGTTTCCTCTCCATCCATCATTATGCTGCCAATTGGGCCAGTGGTAAGAATCTTTGTTTTCTTGACATTGAGGCACAATCATACTGAAGGCTGCATTCCTTGATCCTCTGCAGCAATTGCTTCAAATACTCCTTTCAGCAAGTAAGGTTGTGTCATCTGCTTAACGTAGATTATTGAAGAGTCTCCCTCAAATCCTGATGCCACATTCTTCTAAATAAAGTCCTGTTTCTCAGAGAATTTGCTCAGCATATAGATTGAACAGGTATGGAGACAGACTACATCCCTGACACATTGCCTTCCTAATTCCAAACCATGCAGTGATCCCCTGTTCTGTTTGCCCAACAGCTTCCTTCTTCAGGTATAGGTTCCTCATGAACACTATCAAGTGCTCTGAGATTCCCATTCTTCTCAATGTTAATCACAACTCGTCGTGATCCACACAGTCAAATGCCTTTGCACAGTCAATAAACCACAAGTAGATATTCTTCTGTTATTCCTTACTTTCAGCCAGGATCCATCTGACATCAGGAATGATATCCCTGATGCCATGGTCTCTTCTAAATCCCACTTGAACTTCTGATAATTCTGATTAAGACAGAGTAGGAAGCAGGATGGGCCATCTACTTCCTAAATAAAAGGCTTTTGAAAACCTTATGAACACTGAACAAAGAGGATAGTTATAATAGTGGAGTAATATGATGGTAGATCCCAGACTGGAGGTTAGTTGAAATGAGGACAATCAATAACAAACATCATTAAACAATTCAAACATAGATATAATTGGGTAATACTAACAGTTATGTCCAGAGTGCATTGTTGTTGTTGCTGTGTGTTTTTGAGTCTAGAAAGACTCATGATGACTCTCTGAACAACAGATCTGAACTCTGCCCTATTCTGTGTCATCCTTACCATCTCTGATACAGTAGATCTCATTACAACATTCCCTGTCTTAATCCATCTAGTTGAGCATTTTCTACTCCTTCTTTGACCCTTCACCTTCCCAAGCATGATCTCCATTTCCAAGGAATAACTTCTCCTAATAACATGCTCAACATATGTGAAATGAAGTTTCACCCCCCTGGCCTCTAAGGAATACTCTGACTTCACCTTCTCCAAGATGTATGTACTGTCTCTTTTGGCTATCCATGAGATATTAGTACACCAACACCACAATCAAATAGGTTTTGATTATTCTTCTGTCATCCTCCTTCATTTTTCTTCTGTCATCCTTGTACCAAAAATAAAAGGAAGAGATGTAGAGGTCAAAGAAATGAACAGATGATTTCAAAGGGCAGCTCAAGAAGACAAAGCAAAATATTATAATGAAATGTGCACAGAGTTGGAATCAGAGATTAAAAAAAGGAGAAATTACCTGACATTTCTCAAGCTGAGAGAACAGAAAAACAAATTCAAACTTGTAGTTGCAATACTGAGAGATACTAAAATCTTGAATGATTCAGTAAGCATCAAAAGAAAATGGAAGGAATACATTCCTTAATGCTGAGCCACCAGAGATAGAGGCAGAATAAACTAGAACAGACCCCCAATGAGACGGATCAATTCTGTGAGTGGAGTAGTGGGAATGAATATGTCTGAGACAGCGAGGTTGGCACAGGATAGAACGGCGTTTAGGGCTCTACATAGGGTCGCTATGAGTCGCACACAACTCAATGGCGCATAACAACAACAACAAAAATGAAATTTGTAGTAGATGAGGAAAAGAGTATGAAGATTGGGAATGGGAATAGAGTGAAAGGGGAAAACGGAGTTATCACTTTCCTGAGTATAGTTTTTTATAAACATCTTGCTCTTATGTTGTTGTTAGGTGCCATCAAGTCATAGATGACTCATAGCAACCCTATGAATGAAAGGCCTGAGCACTGTTCATAGAGTTTCCAGAGGCAAGGCATTTTGGAAGTGGATGCCACTCCTGCTTCCAACCTTGCTTTAACCAGGTAGCTCCACCAAACACTGTCCACTATGGGTAATCATTATCACATTTGGCACATCAGTGTCACAGTGTTTAGCATTCCAGCAACCATGTAAAGAAATGCACAGACCAGTGCTAAATTACCTAGAAGAATGTTTGACAAAAAATTTAAACCAGGCCTGAGGGCTGCAGATTAAAATTACCAAATTTGGGCTTGGTAGCATAACTTTCTGTCCACTAGGCCAACGTAGCTCTCTCTATGTTGTTGTTGTTATTGTTGTTAGGTGCCATCGAGTTGTAGACGACTTATAGTGACCCTTATGAATGAAAGACCTGAGTACGGTTCATAAAGTTTCCAGAGGCAAGCAATTTCAGAAGTGAATGGCGCTCCTGCTTCTAACCTTGTTTTAATCGGGAAGCTCCACCAAACACTGTCCACCATGGGTAACCATTATCACATTTGGCACATCATATGTCATCAGAGAACTGTCAGAAGTGCAGGTTGGGTTTAGAAGAGGCCATGGTACTAGAGACATTATAACTAATGTTAGATTGATCTTTGCTAAAGGCAGAGAATACCAGAGGAATGTCTATCTGTGTTTCGTTGACTATGCAAAGGCATTTGACTGTGTGGATCACACAAACTGTGGCTAATTCTGAGAAGAATGGAAATCCCAGAACACTTGATTGTGCTTCTGTAAAACCTATATTTGGATCAGAAAGCAATCATCAGAACAAACCAAAAAATACTGCATGGTTTAAAATCGGGAAGGGTGTATGCCAGGGATGTGTCCTATCTTCATACCTCTTCAATCTATACGTGTAACAGATCATCTTGGAGGCTGGGTTCTATAAAGAGGAATGTGGCATCAGGATTGGGGGAAGATTCATCAGTAACTTGCTTTATGCAGATGACACAACCTTGCTTTCTGAAACTGTGGAGGATCTGAAGCACTTGCTGCAGGTCAAGGACTGCAGCCTTCAGTATGGATTTAAGATCAAGATCAAGAAAACAAAGATTCTTTCCACTGGACTGATTTGGCAGCATTATGATATACGATGAAGAGTTTGAGATTGTTAACAGCTTTAGTTTGCTTGGCTCCATAATCAGAACTCATGGTACCGGTAGCTAAGAAATTAAAAGACAAATTAAACTGGGAAAGTCTGTAAGGGACATCTCCAGAGTAATGAAGAACAATGATGTCAGCCTAGAGACTAAGGTGTGCCTGATCTAGGCCATGGTCTTCGCAATTACATGTTATGCATCAGAAAGCTGGACAATGACTAGGAATGATGTAAGGAGAATTAATACCTTTGAGCTGTTTTGCTGGAAAAGAGTATTGACTATACAATGGACTGCTAAAGAGAACAAACAGGTTCGTCCTGGAGAATGTGAAACAAGGCTGCTCCTGGAGGCAAGGATTCTGACGCTTCATCTGACATATGTTGAGCATGTTGCAAGGAGGGACCTGTCCTTGGAGAGGGACATTAAGCTTGGAAGTGTGGAGGGACAGCACAAGAGAGGAAGACCCATTACGCTATGGATTGATTCAGTGATGAGGGTAATGGGGATAGGTGTGTCCGAGACCGTAAGGTTGGCTCAGGAAAGAGCAGGGTTCAGAGTTGTTGTACATAGGGTCGCTATGAGTTGCAGGCAACTTGACAGCACATAACAACAACAACATCCACCTATGACTCTAAAAATTAAGCAATGACTAAGGATGACAGAAGTATCATTCATGCTTTTGAATTCAGGTATTTGAGGAAAGTACTGAATGTACCATGGACTGCCAAAGAATACACAAGTCTTTCCTGGAGGAAGTACAACCAGTGTGCTACTTAGTGACAAAGATGTGAAATTTCATGTCACATGTTGTCAGAATAAACTAGTTCCTGTGGGAAAAGACATTATGCTGGGAAATTTGCATGGTCAAAGAAATAGAGTAAGAATCCCAATAAGATTAATTGGTACAGTGATTATGTCAGGGTTTAAATATGTCAAAGATTGTGAGGATGGCTCAGGATAGGACAAAGTTCAGATCTCTTGTTTATAGATATGAATTGTAATTGACTTGATGATGCCTAACAACAACCACCAACTTAAATATTATGTTTCAAACCCACTCAGTGGTACTCCAGAATGAAAGGCTTGAAATGCTCTATAAATACAAGCCAAGAAAACCCTGTGGAGTGGTTCTATTCTTTACTACATTGGATCACTCACCAAGAATCACAACTGACTTAATGGTAACACTATCACCAACAATAACAGAAAAGCTATATCCACTCTGTCTAGCTGTAATGTAACTACCTAGATTATAGATCTTGATATCTAAATATACTCTCCAAGGAAAGCATTCAGGGATCCTTTGAAAAATGATTGAGTCCAGGGCTGAGGAAACAAAATTACAAGATTATATTGGATTACACAAGATATCTGGTGGTGTCACAAAGTAAGGAAGTGCTCAAAAGATGACGGAGGCATATGAAAAGATAAAGAACTCAACTTGAAGTAGCTCTGAAAACCCAAATCTGGGGTGATTTGAGTAGTAGAATTTATAATTAAGAATGTTTTCTTAGGTAATCTGATGCAGACTAGGTGTTAAAACCTGCAGAGTTGGTGTTTACTCTAGTGACTCTACACATAACAGACTAAACTCTGCCTGACCTTGCCCCAGCCTGACAATCTCCACTGTGCTTACACCCAACTGAATCAGTCATCTCATTTGAAGGTCTTCCTCTCTTCCCTGGCCTTCTATTTTTCCCAGGACCGACCCCTCCTGACAGCATGCCCAAAGTATGGGAGATGAATTTTCATCATCCTTGCTTCTCAGGACCACCCTAGTTGCACTTAATTCAAGACAGATTGTTTTGTTCTTTTGCCAGTATATGGTATACCCAAAACTCTTCATCAACACTGCAATGCAAAGACATCAATTCTTTTTTTGGTTTTCCTCACTCATTGTCCAATTTCCACATGTACAATTGAAAATACCATGGCTTGAGTCAAATGAACCTTAGACTTGAAAATTACTCCCTTGATCTTTAGAATTTTAAAGAACTTCTTGGTAGTAGATTTTCTCAATGCAATACATAATTTGATTTCTTGAATGCTGATTCCATATTTGTTGATTATGAATCCAAGTAAAATAAAATCACTGGCAATTACAATAT
The DNA here is from genome assembly GCF_000299155.1 of Elephantulus edwardii. Classification (NCBI taxonomy): domain Eukaryota; kingdom Metazoa; phylum Chordata; class Mammalia; order Macroscelidea; family Macroscelididae; genus Elephantulus; species Elephantulus edwardii. Next base: position 821,783 of record NW_006400183.1, on the reverse strand, counting down.
AGACATATAACACATAAAATCATATTTAGGATGTTTTAAAATATTTTCATAAAATGATATTTAACTACTACGTTATTTACATTTTCCTCCAGTTTTTCATTTCTTTTAAGCAATAATTTGGGAAACTATTTCTAAGTCATTTTAGAGCTATACTTCTTCATTTTATTTGGATCCATATTATTCTATCTTGTGGATATATAAATTCTTTAGTAAACTCTCTATTGAAAGACTTCACATTTTTCATCACATTTGGTCATTAACCTATGTTCAGTAAATGATAACAAAAATTGTATCCTTCAAATACCATTATATATTGTTAATTTCTTTTTTTGAGAATGATTCCTTGATATGACATTGTTAGGTTGAAAATATATGTCATTTTTTGCAGCTATTGCTATCTTTCTCACACAGAAAACCTCTGACATTTTGAATGCCCACAATTAATTTTTGAGCAAGCTTTTCCCACTATCTTTATTAATAATAAAATTCAATTTTTCTTTTTTCTGCAACCTAGTAAGTATGAAGATCTTTCGCATCATTATTTTTGCTTATTTCCTTTTTTCATGTATTTCATAACAAAAAGTCTCTGATTATTTGATAATTTTAACATATTTTCTTATGTACATATTAATCATTTGGATTGGTTTTTCTATAAATTGTTAGCCTATCATTTGTCTATTTTCCAGTAGGACAATTGTATGTTTTGAAGTTCTTCCTCTAGTTTGTTAAAAAGCTTTTTATTTTCCATGCTTTAGATACTAAACAATTTTTCTTTTTCAGAATTATAGCTTTATTTCCCAAAGTTGAGATGAATCTTGATATTATAACACAAAAATAAATTTTGGCTAGATATGTGCAGCCCATCTCATCTGGTCTGTTAATACCCTCTGCATGCCAGTCCTAGTCTCCTGAGAAGCTCCATTTCCTCTCTGAAAATATGAAAGAAGGGATCATGAATCAGGAGAAACTTGCCAAACTGGAGAACAAGTCTGCATTGGTGGAAAAGGAAAGGTAGTTCATAGAACAACTACAGCAGACAACAAAAAACTCATTTCTCCTTAAAGAAATTAGGTGTAAACAATATCTTCCATATTGAATAGGTGAATATGTTTACAAATCAATGGACACCTATCTACTTTAATAATCCTAAACTTCAGGCATCTCTGGCAATGAACACTTTCACCATTACTGGCCATGCTGAGACAATGCAGCTGACAGAAACGCTACCCAGTGCTACCCAATACCTTAAACCACCTTGGTGTATATAGTCTGAGTAGTTCAAGAACTCTGCCCAAACAATCTGTGGCTGGAAAAGCACCACTTGCTACCAGAGAAGAAGAAGATGATGATGATGAAGTTCCAGATGTTGTGGAGAATTATGATGAGGTTTCAAAGAGTGAGGCCAACTGAGTTGAGACAACTTCTGAAGAAGATAAAACTTGAAAAAGTTACTTCTAGCTGCTATTTTATATTATGATTGCTTTTTAAAATTGCTTTCTTTATAGATATGATAAAATCTATACCTCTAGTATTTTTAAGCCCAAGTCTTGTGGACATTGCAGCTCTTTTTAGTTTCTGCTCTATTATAACTCACTTATTGCAGCTAACTAGCTGAAGAAGCCAGGGAATAAATTGAAACAAAAGTTAATAAAGTTATTTCTTTAGAATTTGATTTCTATTACTATTATTTCAACAATGATAATTTGTACACAGAAAGTCATGAATTTTATTAAAGATTTAGAATAGCTTAATGTAAAAAATAAAATTGGCTCAAGTAAATACTATAAATAAATTTTAAAGTCTTGCAGAGACTTTAATGAGTATACATAATCTCAGGATGAGGAAGACTAGTTATAAAGGTTCAAAATCTATAAAGAAAGGATAAATATACTACATAACAATTTTTAAGTTCTGTGATGTGAGATATATAATTTAAAAGGAAAATGTTGCCATAGTGTAATTCTATTTCATGATAATGAAAACTAATTAGTTATTTTCTTACTATATATCAAAAAGTCTATATTCTATGATATGTAAATCAGAGCTTCATAGCATGACTTCAGATGGAATTTTAGACAATTTATTCTTGAAGTAAAAAAATTCCTTTTTGAAGGAAGGAATGAACTGTCTTTTAAAAACTCATTAAATAATTGGCAACGTAAAACTAATCCAAACTCAATAGCATAAAATTCAATTTTTTGATAGGACATTTTATTCCTACTGTAGTTTCTTCTGTCTGAGAAAAAGTCAAATAGTCCCCAGAGAAAGTATTTTATAGAGCATATCAATGATGAAACAGAACTATGGCTTCACAGAGATTTCCTTCCCTTTTCCCATTGGGTATGTAGTTAATATATATATGGTGAGTAAAATTTATACAATATATTGTTTGAGACTTCTGCCAGAGACCAGAACAAACACCAATATTAATAGAGACATACATTGTATTTCTTAATCATTTTGCAAACCAATTAGGAAAAAAAAATCTCTGAAATTTGCAATTGATTCCCTAATCCTGAGCAAAATGATAAAAGAACAGTATGTCCTGGTCATTTACAACACTTCATCATTGTCTTCCAGTTAACTCTGAATGGAGATTTCTTGACTTGTTACATATGGAGAGGACCTAAAATATTTAATGGATTTTATAGACTGATAATATGATTTAATACTGAATGAAAATAGCATTACATTGGTGCACTTGAAATAGGTTCTATGTGAATTCAAGGATTTTTCAGGCACAAAAATTAATTGCTCTATCTCTAATGATTAAATTGAAGGTAAGTATGATGCAGTTTAAAAATTATTAAATAGTAACACAAAATTTAAATGTTCAAAGTACTCATCTCATAAGCAGTTCATAACAACAATTTCAAAAAGAGAGCAAATTATCAGCTAGAAAAATCTGAATGGCTAAGTTTTATTTTTGGTTATAATTTTAAACTATACAATGTTATATCTGAAAGTTTATGAGAAACATGGACTTTAAAGCAGGCAAGACTTGCATTATAATTTTTAGTCTACTTTTTATATGTAAGGTTTTAGAAAAATAACTTAATGCCTCTGAGCACATAAATTTAGATTTTTGCCTACTAAATTATTCTTTCACTTAAAAAAAACACAAAACAAACTGGACAAACTTCCATGTAGTGCTAAGTCAGGCTGCAAGGTACTGCTATTGCTCAGTGAGAAAGCTGACTACAGTTACCCTTATAGTCCAATATAAAGATGGAAGTTCTGTGCACTGTTAGGAAACTTTTAATTCTTCACAAAGATATAACTTGAGAAAATGGAACTAAACCATTTTTGTTGCTGTTGTTGTGTTCTATCAAGTTGGAACCAACTCCTAACTGACTTTGCAGTGGGTTTTCAGAGGCTGTGAATCTCAGAACAACAATCTGCCCACTTTCTCCCCTGGAACACCTGATGGGTTTAAACTGCCTGCCTTCAGCTTGGCAGGACAACTCATAATTGTAAGGAATTGTGCCTGTAACTCAAAGGTGGATGGTTTGAATTCATAAGCTGCTTTGCAGAAGAAAGATGAACAGTCTCTTCCCTTTGCCATTAACTGTCCTGAAAAACCTCTGAAGGTCGGCTATGAGTTGCTTGATGGTACGCAACAATAACAACAAACTCTTTTTATCATGAAAACAAAGTAGAAAACATATCATGCATATTTCAAATAGATGGGTATATAGATGTCAAAATGTATTTGTTGTTACATTTTGACAGGTGGGAGGGATGAGGAAAGGAAGAGGACACTGTTGAAGTTGGCGAAAAATTTAGGAAGGTTTGAAGATGGATGAAAAACATGGCAAAGATGTCGCTAATGGTACATGTGAAAAATACAGATTTGGCAAATGTTTCATTATCTAATTACTCCATTTAAGAGATAAAGCAAAGAAAACCATGTTACAAGACAGAAAACTAACATCCTAAGTTGTTAACTAATTTGCCTAGTTACACACTTATTCCATGACAGACTTGTAACCAAAATTCCTGTTACTTCTTTTACCTTGATGCTTTTCCCATAGTGCAACTTTAAAATCTAAGATTTTGTTGAATCTCAACCATGTTCAAGCTCAGATGAGAAATTCCAAAGAGAGATGACAAATATAAGAGCAATCAACATACAGGTAAAAAAAAGAAAGTAACGATCCATTCTAAACTATATGCTGAAATATTCTAGGATGATTACAGGTAAGATTTGCAAAATCCCATCAGCAACTTTCTAAAACTCTTTCTTCCCATTGACTCCTGTTGTCACTCAGTGGTTATGCTCTCTTTCCAATTTCCTTGAAATCTGAGATGTAGTTTATTGTTGTTATGTGCCACATAAATACTTTCTTCTGCTATCCAGTTGAACACTTTTTGACTGAAAAGGAAAATATTATCTTCTGAGACTCTCCCATTAGTGGAGGATTCCTTTGAACTAGTAGAAACAATTGTAAAGAATTGGTATAGGTTTTAACAGATAACCAGTAGCCTATCAGGTAAATTTCAGTTTAGAGAAGAAATGCCTAGTTTTTGTTTGTTTTATGTTAGATATTATCAAATATGTTAGTCTTAATAGAGACAAAATCCAAAGTTAAAATAACTTAGTATTCTTGAAATAAAAAAGAATATAACTATTTAACTTGAAGATACACTTTCCAAAGAGGTAAATATTTGAGGTACTTTTTGAAATGTGAGAAAATGTGCAAAAGTGAGTAAAGCAGACAGAAGCTTTGAAATTGCTCATGGTTCTTCCTCGCCTTTATTTCTGGTCCCTTCAATATTATTTTGCTCCAAAACTTCTTGCAAGTGTGAGAAATATTCTTTTTACTCTCCTGTGCTCTCAAACTACAGAATTTAGAGAGATAATATACTTGACAAGATACATTAACTGTATAGTCTATCTTTGACTAGTTTATTACTTTTAAAAATAATGGATTTCAGTGTGAGGGGGTCAATTGATTGCAAAGAAGTTTAGAGGTTTAGAGGAGAAATATCACATGAGAGACAGTCAGGACAGGACATTGACTCAGATTAGAGAAGAAAACACTTGAAAAGTCTTAAATGATAAGACACATCCTAAAGATTATGTTAGATTTCAATATTGCTATTGTTATGTGTCATCTATTCACCTGAAATTCATAATGACCCTATACACAACAGCCCTAAACCCTGCTCTATCCTGTGCCAATCTTATTGTCTCTGATATGCCTACCCCCATTACCCCAGTCACTGAATCAATCCATCTCATTGAGGGTCTTCCTCTCTTGCTCTGTCCCTCTACCCTCCCAAGTATGACATCCCTCTCCAAGCACTGGTCTCTCCTTCCAACATGTCCATAGGATGTCAGACAAAGCTTCAGAATCTTTGCCTCCAAGGAGCAGCCTGGTTTCACCCTCTCCAGTACGAATCTGTTCGTTCTCTTAGCAGTCCATGGTATATTCAATACTCTTCTTCAACACCACTGCTCAAAGGCATCAATTCCCTTTCTATGATCCCTAGTCATTGTCCGGCTTTCTGATGCATAGCAAGGGATTGCAAAGACCATTACTTGCATCAGGCACACCTTAGTCTCCAGACTGACATTATTGCTCTTTAGTAATCTGGAGAGGTCTCTGACAGCAGATTTTCCCATCGCAATACATCTCTTAATTTCCTGGATGCTGAAGCCAAGAGTGTTGTTTGTGGAACCAAGAAAACAAAAACTGTTTATAATCTCAATCTCTTCACCATCCATCATGGTGTGGTAAGAATCTTTGTTTTCTTGATATTGAGCTTCAATCCATATTGAAGGCTGAAGTCCTTGACCTTCTACAGCAAGTGCCTCAGTTCTTCCTCAGTTTCAGCAAGCAGGGTTGTGTCATTTGATATCACAGATATATATTTAAGGGCAAATTTACACCTTTTTTAAGAATGGAAGAGGTTCTATTAGTAACTTTTGTCAATAGAGCAGAAATAAATTAATCAGCCCTGGGTAAACTCAACTCATTACTGTTGAGTCACAGTTGATTTAAAACTGGCCCTCCAGTGGGTTTTCAGAGACTGAAAATGTCATAGGAGATTTCCAATGTTTCTCCAATGAAGAACCTGATGAATTAGAACCAACATGCCTTTTGGTTGCTTGTGGTTGCTTGTTGCTGTTGTTGGGTACTACTACTGCATAGGAACTAACCTGCAGCTAACCCTCTAATGGGTTTTGAGAGACAGTAAATACCAGAAGAGATTTCCCATCGTTTTTCCAGCTGAGTAGCTGATAAATTCATACCATGTGATTTAAGTTGACAGAACATATTTTTAAAGCCACCAGAGCCACCCTAATTATACAGAAGAAGTGGTCTGACAGCACAGGGAAATTATGAAGTCTGTACAATCTTTCTTTAGTGATGCTATTTATCTTGTTTTGCCATCTTGTTCACCTACGTGATTTTGCCGATAAAATTAAAATGTGCTTCCTCATTTCATTCTTTAGAAAAGCTCCTTGTATAAACTCTCTACAAAAGAAATATTTAGGTGGAAAGAAGTGAGAACAACGTGTTTACCCCCAGTACAAAAATCAAAGGATAAATATTGAGACCATTGTAATTGATGCTATATTTTTTAGAGTTTTTCAAATTCATTTTTATACTATACTGTCACAATCATAGGAATTCACTTAAAATACTTGGAAAGAAATATTTATATTTTTATCAATATTTTTTACAATGATACTTTTGGCGTATAAATGGATGCAAATGAAAAATTATTTTATCTAAACTGCGTAGTCAATAACCATGTGTTTATTGAACTGTTGGCTTTTTATTTTCAGGGGACCAAGAATAGAAGCAGTGAATATGAATAAGGTAAATGAGAGTGTCCCATGGGAGTTCATCCTGTTAGGCTTCTCAGACCGACCATGGCTGGAGCTTCCTCTCTTTGTGATATTCCTGGTTTCCTATATCTTAACCATCTTTGGCAATGTGGCAATAATTATTGTGGCACATGTGGATGCTAAACTCCATACCCCTATGTATTTCTTTCTTACTAATCTTTCTCTCCTGGACCTTTGTTATACCACGAGTATAGTTCCCCAAATGCTGGTAAATATATGTAGCACTTGGAAGGGGATTAGTTATGGTGGCTGTGTGGCCCAACTTTTCATTTCTCTGGCCTTGGGGTCCGCTGAATGTATTCTTTTGGCCATTATGTCCTTTGACAGGTTTGTAGCTATTTATAGACCCCTCCATTACTCAGTTATCATGCACCAAAGGCTCTGCCTCCAGTTGGCAGCTGCATCCTGGATTAGTGGCTTTAGCAACTCAGTGTTACAGTCTACCTTGACTCTTGAAATGCCACTGTGTGGACACAAAGAAGTGGATCATTTCTTGTGTGAAGTCCCTGCTCTGCTCAAGTTGTCATGTGCTGACACAACAGTAAATGAAGCTGAACTATTCTTCATCAGTGTGATATTCCTTCTCATACCCCTGACACTCATCCTTATATCATATGGTTTCATCACCAGAGCAATTCTGAGAATACAGTCAGTTGAAGGTAGGCGAAAGGCATTTGGAACATGTGGCTCCCATCTAATTGTGGTGTTACTCTTTTATGGCACTGCTATCTATATGTATCTGCAACCTCCATCGCCTGCCTCCAAGGACAGGGGAAAGGCAGTGTCTCTTTTCTATGGAATCATCACACCCATGTTGAATCCCCTTATATACACACTCAGAAACAAAGATGTTAAAGGAGCTTTTAAGAGGCTAATTCTAAGGGTCTTCTTGAACAAAAAACTAGAAATCTGAAAGTCTGACTAAAGACTTGAAATTTTCTTAACTAAACAACTTAAATATTTTCTAATTTCTTAGTTTAGCTATACTTAGCACTGTTACAGTGATCATCCTTAAATAAAATTTTGTTAGCAGTGAAATGCCTTTTTTTTTATCACTGCCTAAAATATATTCATTGCACAAATCTCCCAACTGTCTTTTAAGCTTCTCAAAATTGTATGACCTTAAAAGTTTAAGGTCACAAGCTTTATACCACTATTTTGTATGTTGTTGTTGTTATGTGCCGTCGAGTCACCTGCAACTCATAGAGACCCTATGTACAACAGCCCTAAACTCCGCTCTGTCTTGTGCCAATCACACTGTCTCTGACCCTCCCATCCCAATTATCCCAGTCACTGAATCAATCCACCTCATAGAGGGCCTTCCTCTCCTGCTCTGTCCCTCCACTCTCCCAACCATGATGTCCCTCTCTAAGGACCGGTCTCTCCTCACAACATGTCCAAAGTATGAAAAAATCAGCCTTTGATATTAGAATAAATGATAGAAACAGTCTCTCTAGAAACATAACATTTTTATATGCATATTGGCAAAACACATACAAACAGAAATGCAATGTTTTTCAGACAATTATAAGGAATCTTACAGAAATCCATAAAACCATCCATCACTCCCCTCTTGATGATGGAGATAAAATCAGTATCCCTAGACTTAGATTTTTAGCACTATTCCCATATTAAAATGCTAATCTAATCCACAGTAAATTTTCTTCAACAGTTTTAATCATATTTTTTATTCTCTATACCCATCATTTCTCCTAAGTTGAATGTTCTATTTTATTTCCTCTACTGAAAACTATTCTTGCTACATTTTAGGCCTTAATCAAATATAATTCTTTGCAAAACCTTTTCATGATTTCTCTACTATATATTTCCATTAACCATTAAAGTGTTTAATATATAAATTAGAAAACATAGTATATTATATATTGAAGACTATTACTCATGTAATGCACATTCCTTGTTCAAAATTAATTTAATTACATGACGTTAAGGCCCAGAGAGTAACTTATGCAAGTTCCATGCTTAATCTATTAACTCAACAAAATGCTAAGGACCATCAAGACACACTATGATATGTGTGACTTCTTCACTGACCTATTTTTCCAATATTATTTCCATCTTCCAAATACATAACAGCAAATACAAGTAATTGCTAAGAAATGCAACTATTACATTTCTCCTTTGAAGACTGCTATAAAGTTACCTATTTCTACCTCAGTGTAATTCTAACACAGCATTCTGTGATCTTAGAATGTTCACATATGTGAGAATCCCTGGGGAGTTTTTGAAAATCTACATTGTGAATGCAGAAGGTCCTGAGAATTTACATTTTTAACTATATTTGAAATAATATATAATGGTGCTGCTAATATTATTGTTGTTGTTGCTGATTGCCTTCAAGTTGAGCACGACTCATAGCGACCCTATGAACAAAAGGCCTGAAGCCTCTCTATAACTATCGACATTTATCCAAGTTCATAGAGTTTACAGAGGTATGTTGTTTAGGATGTGGATGCCACTCCTGCTTCCAAACCTATCATAGAATGTTATTGGTTGAGTTGCCTGCGATGCATAGTGACCCTATGCACAGCAGCTCTGAACCTTTCCCTGTCCTGAGCCAGTCTCTCTAATTTCAACATGCCAACCCCCATTGCTCCAGTCACTGTATCAACCCATCTCATCCTGGGTCTTCCTCTCCTGCGCTGTCCGTCCACCCTTCTGAGCATGATGTCCTTCTCCATCATGCAGGAACGGAACTCTCCTGGCCACGTGCCCAAAGTAAGTGAGGAGGAGCTTCAAAATCCTAGCCTCTACAGAGAGACTTGGTTTCCCCCTCTCTAAGACAGGCCTGTTTGTTTTTTTGGCAGTCCATGGTATGTTCAAGACTCTTCTCCAGCATCACAATTCAAAGGCATTGATTCTTCTTCAGTCATCCTGAGTCATTGTCCAACTCTCTGAAGCATAACAAGTAATTGAGAAGACCATGGCCTGGATTAGGCACACCTTTGTCGCTAGACTTTTGGAGAGGTCCGTGACAGCAGATTTTCCCAATGCAATTAGTCTTCCAATTTCCTGACTGCTGGTGTTAATAGTGTTGTTTGTGGATCCAAGCAAACTGTAATTGCTAATCACCTCAAACTCTTCTCCTTCTAATATGGTGCTGCCAATTTATCCAGTGGTGAGAATCTTTGTCTTCATGATGTTGAGATTCAATCCATATTGAAGATTACAATCCTTGACTGGTTTTTTTGCAGCAAGTGCTTCAGGTCTTCTTCAGTTTCAGCAAGCAAGGTTGTATCATCTGCATATAGGAGGTTGTTAATGTGTCTTCCTCTAATCTTGATGCCACCCTCCTTCTCATAAGGCCCTGCCTCCCGAATGATCTGCTGCATACAGATTGAAAAGGTAGGGGGATAGGATGCATCCCTGACGTACTCCTTTCTTTATTTTGTTTTTTTGGGTGTTTTTTTTTCCTACTAGTGAAGACATTATGGAACAACATCATTAATATCACATGGAAACAAGATTCTGCTGAGGATTATTCAAAAACAACTGGAGTAACATGTCAACAGAGAACTGCCAGATGTGCAGGCTGGGTTTAGAAGAGGCCATGGTACTTGGAATATTATAGCTAATGTTAGATGGATCTTGGCCAAAAGCAGAGAGTATTAGAGGAATGTCTATCTGTGTTTCATTGACTATGCAAAGGCTTTCGACTTTGTGCATCACAACAAATTGTGGTTGACTCTGAGAAGAATGGGAATCTCAGAACACTTGATTGTGCTTATGCAAAACCTATACTTGAACCAAGAAGCAGTCATCAGAAGAGAGCAAGGAGACACTGCACAGTTCAAAATTGGGAAGGGTGTCCACCAGGGATATAGTCTGTCTCCATACCTTTTCAATCTGTATGCAGATGAGATCATCTGGGACACTGGGCTGTACAAGGAAGAATGTGGAGGAAGATTCATCAACAACCTGCATTATGCAGATGATACAACCCTGCTTGCTGAAATGAGGAAGAACTGAAGCACTTGCTGCAGAAGGTCAAAGACTGCAAGCCTTCATTATGGATTGAAGCTCAATATAAAGAAAACAAAGATTCTTATCACTAGGCCAATTGGCAGTATCATTATGGATGATGAAGAGATTGTGATAGTTAACAGTTTTATTTTCTTGGTTCCACAACAATCAACACTCTTTGTACTAGGAGCCAGGAAATCAAGAGGTGAATTCCATTGGGAAAGTCAGCTGTCAGGGACCTCTCCAGAGTACTGAAAACCAATGATGCCAAGCTGGAGAATAAGGTACGCCTGACCCAGGCCATAGTCTTCACAATTGCGTGCTATGTGTCAGAAAGCTGGACAATGACTAGGGATGATAGAAAGAGAATTGATGCATTTGAACTGTGGTGTTGGAGAAGAGTATTGAATATACCATGGACTATAAGGAGAATAAACAGGTTCGTCCTGGAGAGGGTGAAATTGGGCTGCTCCTTAGAGGCAATCCTTGCCTTCTGAAGCTGTCTGACATACTTTGTGTATGTTGCAAGGAGAAACACAGTCCTTGGAGAGGGACATCATATTTGGGAGGGTGGAGGAACACTGCGGAAGAGGAAGACCCTCGATGAGATGGATTGCTTCAGTGATAGGGATAATGGGAGTAGGTGTGTTGGAGACAGTGAAGTTGGCACAGGATAGAGCAGGGTTTAGGGCTCTAGTACATAGGGGTCGCTATAACTCACAAATGACTCAACAACAAATAACAACAACAACTAGTTTATTTACAAAATTCAAAGACATTGTTTTCAAGTATAAATTATTTCAATTTCTCAATTTTCCCCATCCATCAAACTGTACAACCCATGACTAATTTCCCCCCTCCCCTGCACATCCGCATCCCTCTGCTTCCAAACTCTTCCACCACTCTTGGAACCTTATATTCATTCTAAATACTGGTTTTATACAATAGTTATCCTTGTGAGACTGAGTTAGTTCACTCAGCATAATGCTCTCCAGTCCCTCCCAAGTTAGGTAATAATTTACAAAATCATTGGTCCTGTGTGCTGCATAGTATTCCATTGTGTGAATATGCCATAATTTCTCAGTCCATTTGTTTGTGATTGGAAATTTGGGCTGTTTCCATGTTCTTGAAATGGTGAATAATGCTGCTATGAACATTGGTGTACAAATCTCAGGTTGTGTCTCAGTTCTCGTTTTCTCAGGGTATATTCCAAGTAGTGGAATAGCTAGCTGGGTCATATGGAATTTCTATGTTCAGCTTTTTGAGGAAGCGCCAAACTGCCCAGAATGGTTGTACCATTTTACTATCACACAAACAATGCATAAGAGTTCCTTTCTTGCCACATCCTCGCCAACATTTATTACTTGTTGCCCTGTTAAACCTTGCCACTGTTACTGGAGTGAGACGGTACCTATTGTGGTTTTGATTTGCATCTCGCTTATTGTCAGTGATTTGGAGCATTTCTTCATGTGTTTGTTTGCCATTTGAATATCTTCCTCTGTGAGTATTCTTTTCATGTCTTCTGCCCATTTTTTAATTGGGTTATCAGTCTTTCTCTTTTGGAGGCCCAGGAGTATTCTGTAAACTTTTGTTGGAATTGAACCTAACTAGATATACAAAAAAAACCTATACAAAGAAAACTACAGAGCATTTCTGAAAGGAGAAAGGAAAAATAAAAGACCTAAAGAAATGGAAAAATGTGCCCAGTTAATGAATGGGAAAACTCAATATTGTAAAAAGGACAATCCTACCAAAAGCAATCTACATATGCAATACAATCCCAATCCAGATACCAAATTCATTTTTCATGGATATTGAAAAGGAAATTATCAAATTTATTTGGAGAGGCAAGAGACCCAAAATAAGCAAAACACTTCTGAGAAACAAAAATGAGGTTGGAGCCATAGCACTCCCTGACCTCAAAACCTACTACACAGCAGTTGTAACCAAAACAGCATGATACTGGTACAATGACAGGCACATAGACCAATGGAAAAGAATTGAGAATGCAGAAATAGTCCCAGCTATCTGTGGTCCACTGCTATTTGAAAAGAAAATCAAAGTTATCAAATGGGGAAACGACAATTTCTTCAACAAATGGTGCTGGCAAAACTGGACTTCCACCTGCACATAGCTGAAACAGGATCCACATCTTACATCATACACAAAAATCAACTCAAGGTGAAGCAGAGACCTGGGAGTAAAGCCCAAAACCATAATGTTCATGAGAGACAAAACTGGGAGCAAGCTTAGTAGTGCTAGTCAAAGATAGAAAGAGATTATTGAATACAACCAGAAATGCATAATCTGAAAGAGGATAAAACTGATGCATGGGACCTTCTAAAGATTAAGTCCATGTGTACATCAAAAACTTTTTTCAACAGAGTGAAAAGAAAACCTACAGACTGGGAACAAACATTTGGTAATACCATCTCAGACAAGAGTCCTTTCCTTATTTTGAACCATGCAGTGTTTCCTTGCTCTGTTCTGAGGACTGTGTCAAGATAGACAAGTATAGGTTTCACAGAAGCACAATCAAGTGTTCTGAATTCCCATTTTCCTCAAGGTTAGTCACAATTCGTTGTTACCACACAGTCAAATGTCTTTGCATATTCAATGAAACACAGATAGACATTGTTCTGTTACTCTCTGTTCTCTGCCAAGATCCATCTGACATTATCAATAATATCCCTAGTGCCACAACCCCTTCTAAACTCAGCTTGTATTTCTGATAGTTCTCTGTCATGTACTGTTCAAGTCTTTTCTGGAGAGTCTTTAGCAGGATTTTGCTCGTGTGTGATATTAGTGACATTGTTCGATAAGTCCACACTCTGTCAGGTCACCTTTTTTTGGAATGGGAAGAAATATGAATCTTTTCCAGTAAGTTGGCCAAGTAGTTGTCCTCCAGATTTCTTGGCACAACTTGGTGAGCACATGCAGAGCAAAAAGGAGATAAAATCAGTTAAATGTGAAAATGACAGCCTCTTTAATAAATGGTGTTGGCAAAAATGGAAAACTCTCTGTAGAAAACTCAACAGAGATCCACGCCTCACACCAATACACAAAAACCAACTCAAAGTGGATCAAGGATCTAGGATTAAAACCAAAGAATATAAACTTCATCAGTGAAAAACTTGAAAGATGTCTAGAAGCCCTTATCTACAATACTACTAAGAGAGAATAAAATAGATGATGGGACTTTCTAAGAATTAAATCCCTAAGCACATAAAAAAATTTCTCCAACCAGGCAAAAAGGAAACTCACAGACTAGGAAAAAAATGTTTCATAATGGCATATTTGGTAAGGGACTCATATCTAAAATGTATAGAATACCCTAGCGCCTCAATAAGAAAAAGGTTAATAACCTAATTGCAAAATGGGCAGAGGATATGAACACACACTTCACCAAAGAAAACATTCACATGGCAAGCATATGAAGAATTGTTCAAAATCCCTAGCTCTCAAAGAGATGCAAAACAAAACAGCTATGAGATATCATCTCACCCCAGTAACAACAACAAAATTCAACAGAGCAGCAAACAACAAATGCTGACAAGGTTGTGGAGAAATTGCAACCCTTATTCACTGCTTGTGGGAGTGTTAAAATGGTGGAGCCACTATGAAAGGCAGTATGTCGCTTTCTCAAAAAGTTGGAAATAGAAATAACATTTGACCCAGCAAGTCCACCACTCAAACAGATATATACACACCCATGTTTATTGTTGTGTTATTCACAATAGCAAATAGATGGAAGCAACCCAAGTTCCCATCATTAAAGGAATGTTGTTTGTTGTTGTTGTTGTTGATTGCTGTCAAGTTGAGCACAACTCATAGCGACCCTATAGACAAAAGGCCTGAAGCCTTTCTATAACTATCATCATTTATCAAAGTTCATATAATTTTCAGAGGAATGAATAGAAAGATATGGTATCACCCAATGGAATAATACATACCACCAAAAATCAAGGAACTCCTAAAATATTCCACAACATGGGTGATCCTGGAGAACATTATGCTGAGCAAAATATCACAGTCACAAAAGGACAAATACTGCATAACACTCCTGTTATAAAACAGGACAAACAGGGTGTTGGGAAGAAACTAAGAAAAGTGGGGATAAATAATGAACACTGCATTGGAACAATGAAGGAAAGAACTGTTTAAAAGCAATATATGATTAGGATTTCTTTTTAAGCAACAGTTCAGAATAAAAGGTGCATAACAAAGTGGACTAGGGGAAGGATATAGAGGAAAGGGAAGAAATTATGTAACAATGAATGATTTTTTTCAATAATTTTAATGAACATTTACAGAGATTTTGGATTTCCATTCATTCATTGCTGCACATCTCCCCCCGCCCAGCCCTGAATGATTTTTTTTTTAAGTGAACTGTGGTAGACAGAAAAATATGCAACAATGGATAAATGAAAATCCAACTTTGCTGTGAACTTTTGTTAAAATCACAACTAAAAAACATAAATTTCCAGTTGCACCAAATTCAACAAAAACCTTTCCTGTCTGTATCCTAAGAGCTGCCGCCCTGAACAGAGTAACTTATGGCATCTCACTCTTCACAAAGGAGGCGTGAAGATGGACTGCTTTACAGAACTGTCTGCCTTTTTCAGGAGTCTCCTATAACACTTTGTTTTGCAAAATCTGAGCAGAAAGTAGGACAAGGGGTCATGGAAGCAGTACTGTGGACAGGAGGAATGTCCTGGTTTGTGGAGTTGTGGTGGACAACATCCGCAGTCCACTTAAAGTATTATATGAAGAGGATGACATGTTAACACCATGGCTTTCTTTGGATATCTTTTAACCTTATTACAAAAGGTTTTTGATACACACAGGAACTTAAACTTTAGAAGGTCTAATTCACCCATTTCCCTCTCCTACTTGTGCATTACTGGCTATATTTTCTAGCCTCTTTATAAGATAGGCTATGCCTTGTAAGTTTAGTTCCATATTGTCTCTTATGATGTCATTGGTTTGAGGTGTTACCCCAAGAGCTCTGATTCACCTTGAGTTGATTTTTTGTGTGTAGTGTGAGATGTGACTCCTTTTTAGCTTTCTATAGGTATCAGTGCAGTTTGCTGAGCACCATTTGTTGAATGGTTGTCGTTTCCCCATTTAATAATAGCATGTGAGCAAGAGCCTATGGTGATGAAGGAAGAAGTTCAAGCTGCTTTGAAGGAAATAGCAATAAATAAGGCCCCAGGAATAGATGGTATACCAATCGAAGTATTTCAGATAACAGATGTTGCCCTGGTTGTGCTCACCAAGTTGTGCCAAGAAATCTGGAGAACAACCACTTACTTGGCCAACTGACTGGAAGAGATCTATATTTGTTCCCATTCCAAAGAAAGGTGACCCAACTGATTGTGGAAACTACAGAACAGTGTCATTTAT